>NW_003314328.1:552473-605682 GCF_000143415.4 Selaginella moellendorffii | reverse complement strand
GTTCATAGCAACAAACTGTTATGGATAAAAAATGAAACATTAATTATAAACACAATAATGGATTCATTCTTTAAAAGCAAGTTATATGGTGAATATGAACTATTATATTACAGCAAAGAATAGTCATATGGGAAAGAATAAGTTTCTATTATTGGTTGGTTAGTTGTGCAACTTTGGTTGTGTATGTATGTTGGACTTATATATATTAAAAGGTACTTTGTGGCCAACCTAGAAATAACATTTTGTAATAAGAAATTGAGAAAACTATCAATGTCTTAATTTACTATTTACTTCTAAGGTTGTCTTGAGCATACACACACACACACACACACACACACTTTTTCTCTAACAATGGCAGAAAGAAATTTATATATACTTGAGCTAGAAAGTAATCAGTGTAAAAGTGGAATTCTCTCCCTACTTGAGTAGTTTAAATAAACACTAAGCCTATTTTCATTAATTAAAAAAAAAGATATCAGAAATGCTTTTGAGAACCATATGTTTCCTTTTGGATTAGCCATTAGGTTACAGCTGTATAAAAAGCTTTTCTTTTAGAGCATATGTTTGCAATGATTAACATAGCTATTATGGAAAGATAATGCAATGAGGGATTTTAATGGCATGGAGTGTCTCATTTCCAAGCTACATCAAGAGCATTTAACTTCATGAATTTTGGGAGTTGTTGTGTTAATCACAGATTTAATGCCTTTAAATAAAATTAATATTAGCATAGAAAAAGTTTTTATTTAGGGTTTACTTATTTATCTTTATCCTCCAAACAGTCTCAAAAAAATTAACATAAAAAGATTGAAGATATTTTATTAAAGGTTGAGATTGACATCTTTTAGAAGTGCTTTGATTAATTGATAAATAAAGCTCTATTCTTTTCTTAATAAATTTATAAGATTTAGAAATATTTACAAAGGATTATTGCTGTTTTATGGCTATGATGTTGTTTACTATTATTAGCATAGTAACTATTAAATTCCAGACCACTCACTCCTGTATATAAGCCATGGTTTTTGGGCTAATTGAATACACTTCTATATTCCATACACCCACATTAGTGGAGATGATGAGCAATTTTGGTTTGGGTGGGAGGGGGGCGGGGAGGCTCTGGGGTCTGTCTTTGTTATGCATCCGGCTTGGGTCGAAGCCAAAGTTCCATATGATGCTAGTTGGTAGAGTACCTATATCCTCAGGTTAGGCCACCGATATACTGAAATAACGCCAAATTCCATTTAGCTTCGTTTTACATGTTGGTTCTAGCATTATGATGTTGGATACTCTAGGATTGTTCCAAGTCACTCCATGCTCCTGTCCCTTCGCTCCTTGGGCTATATACTCAAAAGTCATTCCGTGCTCCTGTCCCTTTGCTCCTTGGGCTGTATGCTCAAGAGTCACTCCGTGCTCCTATCTCTTCGCTCCTTGGGCTGTATGCTCAAGAGTCACTCCGTGTTCCTGTCTCTTCGCTCCTTGGCTCCATGCTTAGGAGTTTAGCTCTGTTCTTTCATTCATTGGCCCAAGACTCTGAAACTCGGGTTCTACACCACTGTCCTTTGAACATGTGGCATATAGCACATGGCAGGTGACACGTGGCATATGAAGAGTTTAAGTTTTTCTTCGTGGTTATCCTATAGTAAATCACCATAGGATAAAGGGTGAAAACCACATGTACTACATATATGGTTGCAATTGAATAATGAAACTTAGTTGATGGTAATATTTATAGTGTATAGTGCAACTTCTCTTGCCTTTGATGCCAATCTTCGCGTCCTGCTAAATTTCTTCAATGGGAATCTTGAGGATGATGCATACAGTGGGTTTGATCATTTTATGATAATTAATGATGCCCAACATTGATATAAGTTTCTCATATGTCTCAAGGGACAGCATTGTAATGGTACAATGGTTTGAGTGCAACCACTCATGTAAATTAGAACTTTCTCCTTAACATATAGACCCAATATTTCTAAATAGATCAAGTTGGGAATGTTGTGCTCAGTACTTCATCAAGATTTTATGAAACTTGTGCATACACTTGCCCCAACTACCCTTGATGATATTATTTACCTAGCACAATACTATAAAATCTCCTATACCATATTTTTGAATTGTCTATAAATTTGTGAGTTTCATTGCTAGAGCTATCATGTGGCACTCTATTTTTTAAATGCTATTCCAAAAGGGAGGGATTCCTTTACCTTTAAAGAGTGCTAGCAACTATGCTAAATTGGTACTTGAACTTATATGAAACATCTGTTGCTATAGGATTAGAATGTGATGAGCATAAAGTGCATTAGAAAGTCATTATTTGTTACTGAATATTTATTTCATTTCTTTCTAAGAAGCAACACTTATCTAATCAACTACACCCTTTCCTTTCATGCAACATTAAAACCATCAATACTTTTATCTATAAATTAAAATATTTCATTCAGGTAGTTTAATTTATAGTTGTAATCCATAATATAAAATTGTAAGTTTAAAGCTGATCAAATTAAACTTTTATATCACTTGTAAAAATTTGATTAGAAATATTAAATAAAGTTAACTAATATTATGCAGAAGATAATAAAACATTATTTTTTGTTCTTTGAATTTACTCTCACTGATAATTCACCTAAAATCATAATTATTTTTTAATTTTAATTTTTTTTTTCAAACATGACTATTTGATTTGGTTTTAATTTTTTTATGGATTTAGTATATATAAAAATTGTTTAATGTACTCTTAAATATCTTTTCTTTCTTTACAATGCCACAATAATAGTAGAATATGTTATTATAAATATTTTTAATTTAATATGATTTTTATCAAACTCATTGCAACTAAAAGTGTAATGTTATAATTTATAATTTTATGTTATTCTTTGAGCTAATAGCTAATTTTTTATTTTCTTTGAAATTTTCATATAACTAAGATATTATTAAGAAATGGATTTGATAGATGTATATGTATGAAATAGCTTATACCATATTAGATACCATGTCATATATGAGACATGAATGCATAATTTTATTATAAAGCATTAGTACAGGTTTGTCTTAAAGCTTTACATGAGCTTTATCTTTTGTTTCAATAGTGTTTTATATCAATCCATACCTAAGCATAAGGAAAATACCTTGTTAGTTCAAATAATAAATTAAGTATTTTACTAAAAACGTTTATGGTTTTGAGATAGAGTAAAATTATATGCCACATTTGTGAGAAAAATACAACTCAGCTGGTAAATATAGAAAAATTATTTTATTAAATATTTATATTAAATATTTTATAAAATAAAAATATTAATACATGTGTAAAACCTTTCTAACTAGAATATAAGTGACCAATAGATCAAGAGTATGTAACACATTTTTTAATTTATAATATATAAGATAACTACAATGAAAATTAAATGATGAAGAGAAAAAATATTTGAGAAAGAAAAACTTAGAATAAGAAGAAAGAAACTTTATAGAAATAAAATATTAAAATATTAAAAATACTGGTTTATAAAGATTCCGGCAGGATTCATGAGATCCTTAACCCCTCTTATTCAAGTGTTAGTAAATTGGACTTTGCATCTGTACTTGGCCGAAAGAGCATAAGGAAGGAATTCCTAAGTGTCTATTTAGCCAAGCATACTTAGAACTTCTCATGAAAAGTGATTTAGGTTAAAAATTAGTAGAACAACTCAAAAATTAAATATCTATAAAGATGACTATGGTTCATTAGGATTATAATTAGGTAATATTATCCACATTTTGTCTTGGGTGATTCATATATCTGATTTCATTGTTTGAGAGTGAAGTGGCAAAAGACTGACATCTTTATGAAATATCTGCTTGTGTCATTCTGACCTTGTAAGCATTGTTTTGTAGTCAAGCAAAGCCACAAAGGCTACAACAGGCAGTACAATGTACTACTATTTAACTATTTTGTTTCCTCGGTCATTTCAATAAAAAAGAAAGTGGACTATTGCGGGAAGAGGCTCTCCTTGGGTTCCATGAGAAAGCTCTGGAAATTAGCAGGTAACTCCTCAGGTTTTGTGTTCTTTCGGGTGATCTGATCTTGTGTCATGCCACTCAGGCCAGGAAGCACCCAGCACTGACCAATGCAGTGGGTCAGCAATTAGCATTTATCTGCTTGGCCTTCTATTGTCCTCTTCTTGTGAGTATGCCAGGCCAGCAAGGAAACGCTTGGATTCACTTGCAAACATGACCCAGGGGGGAGGACTGGTAATTTTATTTCATTTTTTATTTGTTCTTGCCTTGGTGAAAAGCTTAGTTTTAGTTGCTCACTCCTTGACGTGATTCCATGTGAATAGCATACCAATTTTCTTATGTGCCAGAATGTAGCTGGTTCAAACTATTCTCAGTTGTGGTGAGTTGCTGATTCAATCTTTCAAAGTAACAGTAAAACCAAATGATGAACAGAATGTGGTAGAAGTTGCAAAATCCTGCGATCTCTTTAGGCAAGCAGCTAGACAGAAATTGGGCTTGTTGGCCTTGGTGGCAGTGAAACCTTGGCAGCACCAATGGTAAAATTCAAGTATAGAACTCTAACATCCATTCTTGCTTCCTTCTCTTGTTCTTTTCTTGCTTGGTATTGCTCTCATGTTTTCCATTGCTTTCACTTATGCTCTTTTCTTTATTAGTGTGGCTTTATAATGGAGATGGTCCTTCTTAGTCTGAATAACACCAATGATATTTGTCATTCATGAAGAAAGGAGCATTTATCTCGACAAACATCGTTACTTTCGAGCTGAGTCCCAGTCCAAGTGAAGATGGCAGTGATGATCCAGCAGCAATTCTAGAATGCAAGCAGCCTGATCGAGGTGGGGCTTCTAGGATTGGTGTTGGCATGGACACTTTTGCTGTGTCATCGAGCTCACCAGGTATGTGTGCCTTTACATTCTTAACTCCTTTCATTTGCTCACTTTGTGTATGTTCCAGAGAGAAAGATGACAAGTCATGTTTTTCTTGATCAAATGAGTGAGGTAAGAGAGGTCTCTTCCCTTTTGTGCCATTGTAAACTACACATGTAGTCTTGTGATTATTTTTACAAACTGCTGTGGCATTTAAGTTGATGGCTCACAATCAATACAACTATTATTTTTATTGTTATTGACTCTGATATCTTTGTGGCACTTTTCTTTCTCATTGATGTGGATCACTTACTGATGTTTGATGTTTGTGTAGGAAAAAAAGATGGATCGGAACATGAAAATGTGAAAATGTGAAAATGAAGTAATCTCAGCACATATAAGGATTGCAGGTTTAATCAACCTTAAACTCATGACACTGTGTCCAGGTAATTTATGGTAAAGTAGAATATGTCAAATTCTAGAAAAAGTAGTTGTTCTTATTTCCAATGAATGAGCTTTTGGAGGTGCTTGTGTGTTTTACAGCCCGTTTTTCCTATTGCAGGTCCCCCTTCTTATTCCCAGGAGTGGCAGAAAGGCTGGGATTTATTTATTTTGGTTTTTATGGTTGCCATATTCTTGCAGTGACCTGGATGGGATACAATCCTGAAATTTTGTGTTTTATTACTTTTTAACAGTTTTGAAGCCGATCAAAATATCCAGTATTTGCTTGAAATTTCTCAACGAGGAGTGCACTGCCAATACAGCAATGGTGCTCTTGAGTTATCGTCACTGGAGCCACTGATATGAACGTGACTGGCCACTCAATTAATCAGACGCCATAGTTGAGTGTCAATGCTGTACCTTTATGGGGTTCTTCCTCCTCCAAGTTGTTCACTGGAAGCAACATGGCAGTGACTGCTTTGCCGACATTCTTGAGATTTTTAAACAAGTGGTACTATGAGCCAGTGCTCAAGCCAGGACGGCCTCCACTTCCACCGGGTCCACTTGGATGGCCCGTCTTTATCAACATGGCTGCTTTTCTTAGAGCCTTCAAGTCTGGATTACCATACTCTTTCATGGGTCACTTCTTGGTTTCAGGTATAATCAAGTGGGTTTTACAAGGCATTTCTGTTCTAGCAGCCCACCATCCTGGTTGCCACACCGGAGGCATGCAAATTCGTGCTCTCCAAAGACAGCTTTGAGACAGGATGGCCAAAGAGCACTGTTGTGCTCATTGGACAAAATCTGTTTGCGGGATTAACTGAAGAGATCTACTTGAAGCTCCAGAAGCTTATTGAGTCACTGTGAACAATCCCAAAGCTCTTAAGCAGTATGTGCCCCTATAATAGCATGCCTTGCAAGGTGGCCTATGCAGCATAAGATTGTTCTTCTTACCGAGATGAGAAGGGTATGTTTACTTCCTCTTTGTCTTATTTTTCTCGTTGATACTGGTTTTTTCTGATATGACAGTTCACATATCTAACTGTCCTCTACATTTTATATAGGAAAGACTCCAGTCTTGATGTGAATGAGATTTTCTCCTTGTACTGTCAACCAAGGCATTCAGGCTTTCCCCATCAACTTCTCCAACACTGCCTACAACAAAGCCTTGAAGGTAAAAGCCATATGCATTGTCCTACATAGTTTTGTGATGTTTTCCCATTCTCAGACCAGGTGAAAGGTCATCAAGCTTATCCAAGACCTAGCGAAGAGCTTCCAGAAAGCCACAGGAAACAAGCATTCTTTTGTTGCTCATGGATGAGCTGGATGACAAAGGAGAGTCTCTGGAAGTGCTGAAATCATAGACATGCTCAACATGTACATAAACGCTGGTCACAACTCGATGGCTGATGGTTTCCTAAAGCAAAATCCTGATGTGCTCGAGAAAGTGAAAATATAATTTCATACAATCTTTCATCTTTAGGCCACTGTAAAAGTTTCAAAACTTCTGTAATTAAGAAAGAAAAAAGTATTCTACTAAATTGTACCTCATACAAGATGATACCCTATGTATTCTCATGCCTCCACTATTCTAATTCACCCCTGTCACTTCTGTATTTTGGAAGGAAATGCTATTTATAAAAACTCTGCATTTATGTTTACCCTTTGCTTCAATGGACCTAACGAAGACATGTTCAAGACAGATTCAAACTGTCAGGTATTCTTAAAGAACCATTGAATTGCACATCATATCTTTAAGGGAAATTTATGAGGTGCTTGTGAGGCTCTAAAGTGTTAACTTCCTCTGGATATCTTCCAATAATGGAAAAAAACCTTTAAAACATGAATGGTACTTTTTTGCTACTTCTTTCATGTTTTATAGTAGTTAAGTTACAACTTCTGGAAATCTATGAGCAGCATCTGAGGAATGTCTAGGGAATGAGAAACTGTAAGGTGTAGTATGATATTTTCTTGTTCTAAACAGCCTGTCAAACACACTTGAGGAGAGCTACTTACCTCCTAAACTTGATCAGCTGCTGATGGTGAACGTACCACCTGGCTCTTTTCAATCTTGGCATATGCAACTCACTGTCCTTAGGAAATAAAAAGGTTCTGCAGGATGCTCGTCAATGCTCTAGTATGGAGCGTTGAGCTTGTTGACCACATGCAAACCAGCCAGTTCTTGCCTCTCTAGGAAGATCCTTTTGACAGCAGAATAGTATGCAATGGACAGCTCAATCCAGGGCATTGGAATTTGAAGACATCGCAGCCAATTTTTGCATCTACAAGAACAAACAATGGAGGCTGAAGTGGAATCCAGAAAATCTTACCTTCCATATACCAACTTATAGCATGGCAGGAGAGTCCCGCAGCCAAGTAGAGAGAGAGAGAGAGAGACAGAGAGAAAGCTTGCAGCTCACAATCTGCCCTAAAAATTTCCTTGATTTGGAGCATCATTAAAATCACATTGAAGCGTTGCCACCCCTTTGGCACTTGATCTGTGCTGTCTATTTGAAGTTTTTGAATTTGAACCGTTAGATTATGAGCATATTCACAAATAATATTCTAAAAATGGAATAAAAGACTCCAGATGCCATATACCAATAGCACTTTTAAATAAGGGAGTATTAGCAAAAGTCCCAGCTACGCTGGGAGGATTGTGTTTATTTCTGATGTTTTAGTAATTTCAAAGAGTTGTAATTGTAATTGTAATTTTTAACATAATCATTTTGATAATATACATAGTTAAACATCTTTATATTTAAATATATTTATATTTAAAATCCCTTCTACAATTGGCTTTATCAGCAACACATATCATAACATAATAAATATAACTCATAACATTATATTACATTTAAAACTCTGTTTGTTGAGTGAATTTTTGGATCTTCTATAAATGGAATTGCTCAATGTGGGATCATATGGCCAGATGAGTCATTTAGAGATTAAGGTTTGGTAAATAATTTTTTCTTTTATTTAAAATCTATATAATTGATAAAAAAAATGTTTCATTCAGCTCTAAAATTTTTCCTCTTAATAAAATAAGTGTTATTTAATTACACTAAAATATAATTATATTAAAAATAAATATTTAAAATTCATTTAAACTACATACATCTAAAATATAAACATTGTTATAGAGTTTAGTTTTTAGATTGAAAGTTTTGGAATTGTATGATACTAAGTGAAAGATGTTACCTTTATGTGTTATATTTTATTTTAATAACTTTTAATATTTTACAATTATTTTATTATATTTTAATTATTTTATTATAAAAATTATATTTTATTTTACACTGGTAGCATCATGTACCTCATCATGTACACATCATGAAAAAACACCTTGAAATTTAAAAAAACACTAACATAATAACAGTAATAGGGTAAGTTTTTTAAGATTGGAGCCATTTACTATCTTTCTTTTGATATGTAAAATACCAAGACATAAAGTGTGCTGGATAAGACAGTTAGAGGTAATTACTTCTTGTTTAACACTAACAAAGCATTGTGTGATCACGCAGATCCTTTACGATAGAATTGTTATAGTGATATGGAATAAAGGGTGGAAGTAAGCATTAATTAGGAACAATTGTAGATTGGAATTGATGTACAGAATAGATTTAATAAATATAATTTTTGTTACATATAAATATGTGAATTAATAAAGAATTTTAAATATTAAACTTATAATGTTATCACTAATGTATAGTTTTAATACTGTATTATGATATTATCACTAAAAATATTATTACTGTAATATAAATATTATAAAATATATATAGTTTAATAATATAATTTGAATTTTGTACATAAACTAAATTTGTTTTCTAAAACTACAAGTCTATGATATAGATCATACCAGATATAACATGTCATATAGAGCAAAGTACAAAATAATTAACACTGTTGTTGCCACCATAGGCATCTATATAAATGTATAATCTTTTAAAGCTTTAGCTTCTTCCTTTCACAGAATATTAAGTTTTTGGATTTTCACTCATGCTGCCAAATGAAGATCTGGTCTGAAACTTCTAATATTATAATAAATTTGTCCATGTATTTTAAAATAATAGCCACCTACTGCAATCTCTTCGATGTTTGCACCCATTGATGCAAATGCTAATGCACTATTATAATTTCGTATTAAATATTTAAAATCTCCTTGCTGTGGTGTTTCTTCCAGCAGTTTTTGGATGAATTGAGGAAAAGGATGTGAATTTTTAATTGATATTCTCCCATCATAACAACAGTTGAAAACACTTTCCATCATAAAAAAAAGGGCCTTACAATATATGCATTGTTTTTCCATCTTACCAAGATAATGTTGCTCACATTTTCCATTTTCATTCTCTGACATTAAACCCATGTATTTCTTTCGTCTCACTGCCCTACAAGCAGTAGTTGCAGGAATACAGGAAATCATGTGACAGAAATTGCCAGTTGACATAACATCTCCAATTTCACATATTCTGCAAGCATTGTTTTTGCCCATATTAGTTTCCAAACAAATCTCCATGTTAGTGGTAAAAGGTATGAGTTCTTGATTTCGAGTAGCATTTGCTACAATTACATCCCCTTCTAAAATGGCATCCACAGTTTTCCGCTTTCTTTTGCGGCCCATTTCCAGCTAGTTATTTCAATTTGTATAATAGGCTAGTAGATTTCAGCAAAGTAGAATAGCTTTGGTAGGTGTTAGTTCTGTTTAGATCATCATGCAACAATGCTGTTTCTTATTGATAAGTTTATTTTGGTTTTTTTTTCTGTTTTGTATTCAAGCAAACATAGCAAATAGCACAATAGAATAGAGATTCTTGTATGTGCAGGTCACTCTTCTGAACTGTTTTCTGCCTGCATGTTTCCTTTTGAATGTTTTAAGCGTTTTTAGGATCGTGATCTGGAACGACATATAGACATTTTGTTTTTTACCTAAAACCTTTACGAGAGAGAGAAAAACACAATAAAATCAAACACGGAAATCATTTCTATGCCCTGAGTTAATGTACAGATATCATGTACTGAATCAAACCAAGCTCATGGCTTCAAAATTGTGTCTATAAACACGTACATACACAACAGTTTATTTAATGCTGTCTTATTCCTTCAGAAATGGCTTTTTTAAAAACAGTTCATGGCTTTGTATGTAAGAAAGTAGAGTAGGCTGCCATGTAGAGCTCCAATCCTTGTTCTCCACCACCTCAGCTGCCATGTACTTTGCTGTTGTGATATCTCCTAAAGGTGCTGATCACCACTTTGTTGCGCATGTTTAGCTTGGAAAGAATGTTGTTGAGCTTTAGATCCTGGACCAATCTTCTCGCAAATATGCTATATTTAAAAGACCAAATAATTATGGAATTAAGAAAGGAAGGCAATATTTCCACCAACGAATGTAACCACTCGAGGAAAAATGCCCATGCCCTGTCCAAAAGGAGACTCGGACAACACCACAAAGTCGGCAAACTTTCCTTGCGTCAGCAACCCAACGAAATCCTCCAATGCTATATTTTTGTAATGGAGGCAAAATGCAGTCATCTGCGTTGATGCGCACAATCCATGGTTTCTTCAGACTCCTCTTTGCTCGGTTTGGCCTTTACTACAGCCTTTTGGACGTCCTGTGGTTTCCTCCTGTGATGTTTTTCTTCCTGGCGTTAGAGATTAACTGAGGATCAAACGAAACAAACCTCGCCATGTAAGATTGCACTGCCTGAGCAAAGCCAGGCTTGTACGAGAAGAGCAGCCCACGGAAGAGCTTCCCATCGATGGAGGCTTCTAGCGTGTATCCGTAGTTGAATACGTCGCTTACTCTAGCCTCGAACATCTTCTTGCCTAGCGGCTGAACGTGAGCTTGAAACTCTGTAGCATGAGTTTGACAGGGAAAAATTGGAGAGGTCCAAGGTTTTCCGCAGATACCTCCGAGAGATGAAACCAAGCTCTTGTCCGCATCCCGTTGCTTGTCTAGCACGAATGGCATGGCACGATACTCTTGCC
Source organism: Selaginella moellendorffii (assembly GCF_000143415.4). Classification (NCBI taxonomy): domain Eukaryota; kingdom Viridiplantae; phylum Streptophyta; class Lycopodiopsida; order Selaginellales; family Selaginellaceae; genus Selaginella; species Selaginella moellendorffii. Next base: position 594,400 of record NW_003314328.1, on the reverse strand, counting down.
GCCTTCTCTTAAGTTCCTTACGCATGGATAGCTTTGGTTCTGATGGATCTTTCTCCCTCAGCATCTCTTCACAGAAAAACGCCAACCATATTGTCAAGAATGGCAGCAATGTCAATAAAAGAAGGAAATACATGTCATCCAGAGCTTCAAGCTCTTTGTTACATCCCCCATAGAAGAATAATATGCCTCGCTCTGCGTTCACGGAATCTCCTGCAAGGGAGAAACGCGGAGAAGGCCCGGGACCAGAGGGATTCGAAGTCGCCCAAACACCAGTCTCTACAAAATACGTAAAAGCCCCATGAGAGACCAACAGGAAACAAATCTACCTACAAGCGCACGTACATAAGTCGAGAGTATGGACGTCATTGAATAGCTTGCGATCATCGGAGAATCCTCCAAACACGACGAGATACTTTCCATGGCTGATTGTTGTGTGCTCGGCTCTTGGCATCAGCTCGGCACCAGTCGTCTTTACCTCCCGCCATGCCATTGTTTCTGGAAACGCAAATGAATTCGCAAGTTTAAAACCAGCACAATGTATGTACCTGTGTCCAGAATATGAACGTCGTTTAGATAGGCATTACCACCGTCCTCGCCACCCATGACAATGAAACAGTTCTTATAGGAAGAGCAGGTATGGCTATCCCGAGGAATAGGTGAGACTCCAGTGATAGAAATCTTCTTCCAGACAAAAGTATCTACAGGAAAAAAAAAGTTTAGAAGAAAACAAGGAAAGATAACAGGATATTACTCGCGTTCAAAACATGGAGGTCGTTGTAGTACTCCTCCTCTGAGGGATCGCTGGATTTCCCACATCCCCCGAACACGAACAGGTTGTCACCGATGAGAAGCGCGCTATGTCCTTCTTTCGGAGCAGGAACATCACCAAAAACGTCGGGTTTCCCCCAGGTGTTGGTAGCTGCATCGGATGATAAGAACAAGAAAAAAAATCGATAGAACTCGGAGCTTACCAGTATCCAAAACAAAGAGATCGTTTGGCGGGTTGCTTCCATCGGTACCACCAAACACATAGAGCTTAGACCCGACGGCCATGGAGCTGTGGCTGTCCCGAGGAGAAGGGTGCGTTCCTTTCATCACAGGCTTGCTCCAGGTGTGCGTCCCTGCGCGATCCCACCAAAAACATGATCAAAACCATATTTTCCGGAAAACCCAGAAGAGGAAACTTATACCAATGTCGAAGACGTGAACATCGTTGGTCTGGCACTCGTCCCGGCCGCAGCCACCGAAAATGTAGATGAGATTCCTGACCGCATTGCAGGTGTGGCCCCATTTGCACCCCGGCAGCTGCTGCTGGAGCTGATCGCTGGATCGACGAAGCGCTCACTTCATCTTTACCCTAAAATACAAGTGTAAACGAGAGACTACAGGGTTTATAGCGCTGCAAAATAGAAATCCCTCTCAATGCATTAAAAACGCAAAACTGAAGAACAAGGAAGCGAACCGTGGACGAAAATTTCAATTTTTTCTCTTGGTTCCAGCCTCGAGCACCTGGAACAAACAGGAATTTTAAGCCTCAAAAGAGAATAGCGAAGAGCAAGAGAGTGAAAACCTTGATTCTAGTCGTGGTTCCAGCCTCGAGAACCTGGAACAAACAGGGACTTGAGAGATTCGAAAAAAGAATAGCGACGAGCAAGAGAGTGAAGAACCTTGATTCTAGTCGTCGATGACAACGTGAATCCCCTCGTTGTCCGAGACGTCGTCCCTGTCGTGAGCTCCATCCACCATAGCCTCTTCGCCTTTCACTCCCAATCCTCGTCGCATTTCCGAGCAGAGCACGTCAATCTACCGAATGCACCTGCGCAGGCGGATGCCGGCGGATTTGTTCCCTGCGTAAGTCTGGAAGGCGTCGAGCCTGTTCTCGCTGATCATCAAGCACAACTATGGCGGCACAGAGAAAGCCGTGAGCCTCTCAAACCTTTGCAAACGGAGAAACAAACACAACCTCGTTGTAATAGGCTGGGACTTTCAGCCGCTTAGGATCGTTATCCAGTGCCCTTCCCAGGACTTCTTCCGGAGCTGTCCAAAAACGAAAGCGTTAGAGTTTTTTCTAGTGTCTAAATCGAAGGAACCCACTTAAAGGTGTTGGATAAGGAACAAATGTAGGTTGCGGCTTTTGGTAGGAAGTTTTTGGTCCCTCGCCAGGCTCAACGCCGCCATTGCTGCGATTGGCCGGAATATCTTGGTCATCCTGGAACATCTCAAGTTAGAATCGCAGGGACGGGGTCGAGACTCTTTTACCAGATGATATTCTGCGTTGAGTACTTCTCCCATAAGTGCGACTCGTTTCTTCACGAACTCAATAATTCTCCTGTTGAAGAACGCTTTGGCGTCGGTTAAATGATTGTCATCGTGGCCATTAACCACGGTATCCTGAGCTTTTGAACTCGAGAATGAACCAACCGGTGGCAGCTTCAGTTCTTCACGTACAGCTGACTCTAGCCTTCTAAATCATTCCATGGTTCTTTGAATGGTCCACCAGGAAAGTATGATCCGAAATCTAGACCTCAACACAGAGAGAGAGAGAGAGAGAGAGAGAGAGTACCTTCCTGCTAGCAATGATCGACGCTCTCTCCTCGTGGTCACGCGCCCTAAAAGACATTTGAAATATTTTATGGTCCCAAAGTTTACATTGTTTAATTTCAACTGTTAGATTTTGGCATATGCCCAGAATAAGTGTCCCCAGTATATACTATTATTATACTGGCTCTTTAGAACTTAGCTCCATAAAAAGATGGTAGCTAAGATAAATACTAAGGCATAAGCCATGGGTTCTGTCCCTTTGTGAACGCTTTGTCTATAAAGGGACCATGAACCAGGAATGGAAGTTTTCATTAAGGACATCAAAGCAGCGGAGACCTGTGTGGGCACTGTTCAAGAAAATCTATATTGGAAAGCAATCGATGTTGGCTCGTACCTTGGGGAGAAGCTCTACCACGTTCACTGCAAAGATTCCAGCAAGCAGTCTTAGTTCTTCGTCCTCCCAGAGATTGCCTTGTAGAACTGTCCGAATCCGTCTGTGATTATAATGCAAAATTTGCAATCAGGTAGGCTCGAGTATCTGCACAACCACCATGAGATCACCGAAAGACACAAGCAAAGGGGAAGTGCATTGGCAGGATTATCTTGAACATGGCATGAAACTCTGCCAGTGCACCTGGGAGCCGAGTTGACCATTTATGTGATAAATGTTTTTTCATGCAATGTGATCGACATTGTTGGAGGTGAGTTAGACAGCTTGGGACATCTCTCAACCTCACTGTATTTATTTGAGAGTAAGGCTGAACCTCTAGCCACGCCCTCTTTATTTGATGGCAAGGCTTATAGGGTGCCAGCTTCCACATTCTGAGGTGTCACACAGCAGCATCTTCCCACTAAAATCACTGTAGCTGATAACTCTGAGTGTATTTTGTCATGCCGTTTTCTAAAGATGAAGGATGACATCCAGACAATTAACTGGTAGAAAGAATCAAGCCAATTAGACATGCTCAAGTGAGTTATAGCTCTTTAGAGCCCCTGGTACAGATCCAAGTGTATTGCATTGAAGATTCAGCCCTAGACTTGGACTCAACTGCAGTGGAGGATCTTCCTTTATTAGCAGAGTACTTGGCTTCAGTCCTCACATTGAACATTGAGTGGTCAAAGCACTAGAAGCAAAAAGAGCAAGAGACAAAGGCCTTGGATTCAACAGCAACATCCTTGCCCAAATTGCCAAAGACAAGCTTGCTGGATATGGTGTTCCTAGCATCTTTATTTGAGGATGAGGACACTCCTATGGTTACAACCCATTATGAGAGTGAGAAGGAGTATGTGGATGTGGAAAATGAAGCAATGGCTGTTGTTCATACTTTGGAGCAATTTTGTCACTTTCTCGCTAGAGCTTGTATTCATTTCCATGTTTGTTTTAACATGCTGACCTTTCTTTCACAGTGATTGGTTCACAATCCTCATACTTTATCTTGGATTGTGACCATCCAAGAGTTCCAGCCAACTTTTCACATGCGGTGGAAGCGTGTGATGGATCCGAGTTGCTGAAGCTACTGTGATCCCAGCAACATTATAGGACATTGCAGTGTACTTGGATTCAAGCAAGTTCCCAATAGATTCCTCACCAGTGCAACAAAAGGCATTGGAGATCCGAGCACGGGGGTTTTGCCTTCTTGACAAACACCTTTATAGGAGGACTTCTCAAGACATTTTATTATTGTGTGTGGGTGAACATGAGGTCCCTGAGCTCCTTCGTGCTTTCACTCTTGTGTGGGGCATTTCTCGGGATGGGTCACAGCACAGCTCCTCTTACACCATGGCTACTTTTAGCCTCAGATTCACCAGGACAGCTCGGACTATGCAAAGGCATGTGGGTAGTGCCAATGGTTCAACCCCCAAAGCCATGTTCCACGTCTTCCTTTCTAGCTTGTCACTTCTCTGGGTCCCTTTTTTTAGTGGGGACTTGACTTTGTTGGCCTGATCAACCCACCAAGCTCAAAAGGACATTGATACATCATTGTGGCGACAGACTATTTCACGAAATGGGTTGAAACCATCCCTCTATGATAGATAGATCAATAGTCTATAGTGAAGTTTGTCTACGAGTACAGCGTTTGCCAGTTTGGAGTTCTTGTAGTTTTGATTTCCAATTGTGGCAACGACTTCCTTGGACAAGTGATGCAACATCTTCTCCAGCAGCTGCAGGTCAAGCACATGAAGAGCAGTAGCTACTATCCTAAGTGCAATGGCCAAACAGAGTCTAGCAACAAGATATTGAAGACAATCATCTCAAAACTTATGGAAGATCACCCAAGGCATTGGTACGAACACTTGGTTATGGTGTTGTGGGCCTTTTGGACATCCTTCAAGACATCCATCTGCAACCCCATTCTCTCTTGTCTATGGGATAGAGGTCGTGCTTCCAATGGAGATTCAGGTGCTATCACTCTCACTTTCGCTTCGATATGCAACAGCAATGCAGCTTAGTGATGAGGACAAGCTTCATGTACATGACTTGGAGGTTCTTGCCTTGGAAGAACAGTGACAAGCCATGATTGAACATCTCCTTTGAGGCAAGCAGAAAATCAAATCAGTCATTGATCACTAGTGGTTTGCTGAACCATTCAAGGATGGCAATCTTGTTCTTCTCAAAGAGTTCACGCCACCTTTGAAGTTCTCTCTTTGCTGGACCGGCCCCTACTTTGTTTAGCAACACATTAGAGGTGGAGCATACATGCTAGTAGGTGTTGATGGATGTGAGCTCCCACACGCTCACAACCACTCTCACATCAAACACTTCATCTAGTGAGGCATTCCTCTTTTCTTCTTTTTCGTTTACTTCCTTTCTTTCACTTTACTTTCATGGCTTCTTTTCTTACTTTTAGAGGGTTTTTCTCCACTAGACCATGGCTCTTGCCTTGGATTTTATGCTCAGGCAATCCATGGAGCATACTTGAAGTCATCACAAGGCTACATTTGCATATTACACTTTCTTGAGCTAAAATCCTGGTATGGGTTAAGTTCTTTGGGTATTCACTTTTTTTCTTCTATTTTTCTTTTTTTTTTCACACTTTTCTACATTTTTTTTTTCCATCATAGTTTAGTTTCACTATAGGGTTTCCCACCAGGTTTTCCTCCTTGTTTTCAAATTTCACACCTACCTCTTTTCTTTCTTTTTCCACTTTGTTTTCCTAAGTTTCTACTATTTCATGCAGTTACCAGCACTTGGCATCAGCAACATAGGTACACTCTACACTCTTTGGAACATTCTCATGCATCTTGAGTTAGCGTAATCCACCATAGTTACATGTTAGGGCGTGGCCACATAAGGAGTGTGTGAGAGAGAGTATAAAACCCTTCCCCACAAGAGCAAAAGTGGGGGGTATTTGTGAAAAACATTGGAGCATTTCTTGTGTTTGAGCAAGCGTTGGGGAGATGCCCCTCCTTCCCCCAATAAAGCTAGAGGTTTAGTCAAAGTTGAGTTTAAAAAGAGAGTTTACAGGGACTAAGGATCAAACATGTAAATCATATTTTCTTCTTCAAAAGATGATTTAGCAATGAGGTGTGATTTCATTGCTTATGTTCATATTATGTAATCAAGAGTCCTTATCTTGATGCATGTTGATAATGATGATTTTACAAGTGGTGAGTTATGGGATGGATAATGGTGAAGCGCTAAACCATTTTGTCTAGGCTTGCTATTAAGCATTAGGTTACAATGCTTAATTATTTTTTGGGGAACCTTGCTATTGCTCCATGAATAACTTGGTGTTGGATTAGTTTTGAGTTTAGTCAAAAAAAGAGTGGTATGAGGTTGTTTATATTGTGAACAAAGTTAATGGTGTTGAGTGTTAAAAATCTCTATCAGTAGAGTGTGGTATTTATGTTACATTTTGTCAAATTAAGTTAGTGCTTGATACTCACATAAACTTTTAAAGTAATAATATGGGTTTGTTCATGGTGTTGCTTTGATTGATAATTAAATTGTTATGATTTTTATATCATATCCATGGGATAGTGAGTAATGGGTTTACGAAGTTACTTGGTCAAATGATGATTAACCTTAAAAGTGGTTGACAGTGAAGCTAGTGTACTTGCACATAGTAGATTTGACTAAGTTCTCAATGATAATCCATTATGTTAAGCTTAAGTTGGTATCTTGCTCCTTAAAAATTTGCCCATTAGGTTTTGAAAAGGGTTGGATTGTTGATTTATTCATTAGCACTTGAAGTAGATTATTAGATAGTGAAAATGTGAAGTTAAGGCATTGACATTACTAGCACTTGTGTTAGTGAAAGTGGCATTGTTGTTTTGAATGATAAAGAATTTTCCTTAGACCTTGATTTTTTATGTTATTTTTTTTGTTAGTGTTTTGGCTTTATATTGGATCTTGAAGATGATTAAAAAAAAGTGTTAATGCAATATAGATATATGAATATATGGTCTTCATGATCGAGTCTTGGGTATTCATTTATATTTTGCAGATGTCAATGTTGAATGTTGAATATATGGGTATGATGTTCGATGTTTAATCATACTATTAGGTCATGAGAATTAATATTATAGTGAATGTATGTGAAGTTGTTGGTAGAAGGAAGTTGGTTGAGTCTTGAAAGTTTATATTTTTAGACTGAGAGTCATTCTTTCTTTAGGATGGAAAATTTTTCCATAAATTTTCTTACACTTTTCTAATAGCTAATCTATTGATCATTTTGCTTGAATTTTTTTTTGTTTTTGTAAGCCATTATAAACTAATGAAAGAGTTGGACTTAACTTTGGTTAGCTTAAACCTTAATATATAATTTATATGATGCGACCCAAAAAGGATGCTGACTTTTGAGGCTAAGACAATTAAGTTATATAAAGTTTAAAGTTGGTTTAGTAAAGTAATTGTTACACTTTTCTAGAAAGGTGACCTTTGTACCTCTTTTTTATAGTGTTATGCTAAGTGGTAGGTTGCATTTTGCATTTCATTAAACTCTATAAGAGTAATAAATTCTCACTAATCCTGATTTGGTTTAGCTTTTCCCCTTGGTTGAGGATAATGATGTCCAACTTAATTGTTTGTAGTTAAGATGTTAGTACCTGTATTATAGTTTTGTCTATGAGGAAGTTGTGTACCAATATGAGTCCATCTCATGGTCTTCATTTTAGTTATGACTAAGTACTCTTCATGCATAGCTAGCCTCTTTAAGACATGCTTAGAGTTGTTGGTTAGATGTATTAATAAGCTTATTGCTATAGAAGATGGATTTATGGAGGATTTTTTGGTAATCACTTATTGAGCATAGCTTTATTATGTTTAACTTTTGGATTGATGTCGACATACTCTTTATTAAATTTGCATTATGAAATTTAGCTTATGGATATATTAAGAAGAATGTTGTGGGTTGTACCATAATTTCTTCTTTAGTATTAAAGTTAGTTCATGCAAAACTTGGCTCTAAGATTCTTCGAGTTTTTTATTTCTTGAGTTTCATACATATTGTTCCATTTGTTAAAAATTGTTAGGGAAGGTAGTTTAGCTCATTAGTTTCATTATTGAAGTTAATTTTTGCATGTAATAATCATTAGTGATGATTGATTGTCATTTAGGATAATTAATTATCCTTGTTAAAGGTTTTGCTAGATTATTGTTGATATAGAATAATTTTCCATTCTTCGGAATAATATATTTTTTCTTTGACAATGATTATGCATCTATATTGATGGGATGATTGATGGTCTTTCATGATAATTAGTTATTCTCTTTGATGACTTATGACTTTTTGCATTACGATATGTTCTTTGTGATTTGGTCTGGATTGGTCTTTTAGGTTTAAGATATCAATAGGATATTGCTAACGTTGCATGAGCAACTCTGGTTCTTTGGTATTGTTAACTGAGATTTATTCAAATTAGCTAATGTGATAGTTGGTATGAACAAGTGTGCAACATTCATTCTGTTATATTAATTATTGCTAAGGTTGGTTGTAATAAATTTGGATGTTATTTCTTTTGGGTAATACATTTGCGAGCATTTTGCCTATCTGTCAATAATACTTTGTGTTCTTTTAGTTGTTTTTCAAAAGTTCTTTAGCATGTTGTCTTCAATCTTTAATAGTTAAGTTTTATCATCGAGTGGTATTGATGATACATTTGCTATTGAATTTTGTCGGCTGGTGAATTTTATATTTTACAATTATGATGATTTTGATGGTTCTGTACTCTAATATTGGTTTATCAGATGATAACTTACTTAGAATACTTCTGTGTTCTAATCTAAAATTTATTCACTAATAATTAAATGGACTAGTTTCAGCATTTCGTGTGCATGGTGAAATCTCTAGTTATAGCATAACTACTATCAACTAGTCATATCACCTACTTCTTTGTTGATGTTCCTTATTTCATTTAAAAGGGTGTCATTGTATAAATAACTTTAATTTCCTATTTATAGTAATCTATCTAAACCTTACCAATGAGTTTAGTTTGGTTGCTCATAAAGGTTAGGGCCTCTGGCTTTTCTCTCTATATCACCTGTGAGTAGAGGCATATTAGTATTTTGTAAGCTGGGTGACAACCAGAGCAGCAAGGGTAGTTAACTCCATTAGTCATTTCCTTGTCGGTGACAGCTGAAATATGTCTGAGTTGGTAGTGCATTTGCATTAGATAGAAAGGTTACCTTAACGCATTTAAGTTGGTGCATTTTTTACCAAGTGTGAATACCGTGAACTTTTTCTGGACTTGTTTCCTTAGAGGTGTTCTACACTAAAGTATGCATCAACAAAGATGTGGATCTTCCCTAAGGGGGGTAAACTTTTTCTGGACTTATTTCCTTAGAGGTGTTCTACACTAAAGTATGCATCAACAAAGATGTGGATCTTCCCTAAGGGGGGAGAGTGTTGCGAATGTGACTGCGAGTATTGAAAATTACCTGTCGCTTAGCACTTTTGGATATTCTTTTCTTACTACTATAATAATAGGATAATTGCTATTTATAGAAAGTGTCTAGATTTGTTAATTTGGCATATTTACAGAATGTAAAGATTGTTCTAAACACAATAGTGGTGTTCAAATTCGCAATCTAATGCCATTCCATATTTAGTAAGTTTTGAGTTAGTCTTAGAGACTAACTCTTGGTACTAAGGGTGACTAAGGGTGAAAGCCCAAAGCATGCAGGTTGTAGAGGGTTCCAAATGTGTAGTAGAGATAGTGGGTAGGTTGGGCATTGCTAACCAACCCAAGCCATAGTCTAGCTTTCGCTTGCATGCTTGTCCTTGTTCTACATCCGGCTTAGGTTTAAGCCCCCACTGTTCTTAGACATGTGGCATATAACACATGGCACATGGAGGGTTTAGGTTCTGCTTCGTGGTTGTTCTTTAGTAAATCACTATAAGATAAAAGGTGAAAATCATGTCCACTACAATCCTGGCCTCACAAATGGCATGATATAGAGGAATACTTTTGCAAAATTGACACTTGAATTCAACAGCAATGGTATCATAGGCAGGAGGATTGATTGCAAATCTATCGAAAAATATTGAATTTCTACAATGATCTCAATTGCATGCTTCATCCACACAATCTAATTGCCTACCACAATGAACTATAGATATTATATGTTCAAAATGTTAAAAATGTGTGGTCTTGATTTTACACCAATTATGAACATCTTACTTGGTTTCCATCCCCTTTTGTTGGAATCTATATTGTTAACAAGAGGTGGTAGCTTGAAGAAAATGTTGCCATTGTAGAAGGATGGAAGCTTGCTCACAAGCCTATACAAAAACAAGCACATGTTGACTAAAAGGCATAAAAATTGAAAAGTATTATTAATAGATTTGAATAATGATAAAGATGGAGTTGGTGAATTCAGTGCTCGCACTAGCATGACTTCTTTTCTTGAACTAAAAGAGGAGGAAATGATGATAATTGACTCTTGCTTCACATTCACTTTGGCTAAAGTGCATTATAACACTTTGACTAGAGATTCAAAAACTCAAATTTCCTTTGATTTGGAATTTTGCAAATCCCATTATTGTCTACCCTCACTCACACTTGAAAAAAGAAACTCCAAGCATGCAACTATATCAGTGTCATTATGAATCACAACCTTTAATGAAATAAAGCCAAGATGAAGATCAAAATGACGATATAAAAACTTTTGGAAACAATACTTTAAGAGAATGAAAGAGATGGTAATCTAAAAAAAGAAGAAACCTCTTCATCTGAGATTCTCTATTTCTCTTTATACTACTAATGAAATATAAATTGAAATTTAAGGAGAGCAATAAGAAAAATATCAGCAATGTATAAAATAAATTTAAATCCTACAGCATATCTAACTTGAGCAAGTGTGACAATTTTAACATTATTGTTATCTATTACGATGTCTGATGCATGGATTCACATAGATCCAAAGAAGGGTTTTTCAGCATGTTAAATTTGATAGTCAATAATGATGTTAGTAATGATAATCCTTCAATGACAAATTTAATTCTCAGTATGAGTCAAGTTTTATCCATAATTGTGAATATTACTCAATGACATTAAAAGCATAAGCCTATTGTTTAGGATCTAATACAATATAAAATAAATTTAAGGATGAGGATTCATCCATTCATAGATTAATATAATATAAAATATTTCAATATGCCTTATGTATACTCTTTAAAGTTCTTGTAATAATTCCAAAATATGTAAAAAATATTAATGACAATACATCCTTTCTAGATAATTTGGAAAAAATAATATCATATCTCTAATAACTGAAACTAGTTATAGTTATTCAAATAACCTTAACCCCCCAAATTGCCAAAGTGCTAGGTACTTTGGTGGCTTAGGGAGTTAGTTGTAATGCATGTGATCATGGGATGAGATTTGAATATACTATCATTGTGGATTCTTAGAACTTTGAGGGATAAATAGATATAAAATAACTATTAAAGGCTCTTTCATCAAGCAATTACCTCTTTTTCAATTAGGTTAAAAGGAGAGAGATAGGGTATGCTATATGTGGTATCGGAACAAATGGCACAAGTTTGATTCCCATTGATTAATGGCTACTTAAAATATAATATACCCTTGAGTAAGGTATATTCTTACTCCTAAATTTTAAATCGTACGTATTACGCATCTATACATATATCCTTCCTCTTGTGGAGCATCCACAGATGAAGGTATCCACTATAAGATTATGATACAGTGAATGATTAGTTGTTTCGTATGAAATAACTTATTTACACAATAGAAGGATTAGTAAATTCAATGTGGAAATGAAGGTGTTGAATCCCCTTGGCTTAATAGGGGTTGTTAGTCAATAGTCAATGAGGACATTGATATCTCTGAAGTGTAATACATGTGATCATGGGATGAAATTTGGATATATTATATAATGTATATAGTTTTCACCCTTTATCTTATAGTGAATTACTATAGGATAACCATGAAGCGGAACTTAAACCCTTCATGTGCCACATATCACATGCCACATGCCACATGCCACGTGTCCAAAGGACAGTGGTGCGGAACCTGAGTTTTAGGGCCTTGGGCCACTGAATGAAGGAAAAATGCCAAAACTCCTAAACATGGAGCCAAGAAGTGATAGAACCAGACCATAGAGCAACTCTCGAACATATAGCCTAAGGAGCAAAGGGACAGGAGCACGGAGTGACTTGGAACAATCTTAGAGCATTCAACATCCCAATGCTAGACTAGCACACAAAACGGAGCCAAACGGAGTCTGGCACTATTTTGGCATACCAATGGCCTAATGTAAGGATATAGGTACTCCACCAGCTAGCATGGTGTGGAGCTTGGGCTTAGACTCAAGCCGAACGTAGAACAAGGATAGGCACACAAGTGGAAGCTAAACTATGCCTCAGGTTAATCAGCCATGCCCGACCTACCCATTATCCCTACTATACATTTGGAATCCCCCAACCCCCCCTCCCTTGAGGAATACATGCTTTGGGCTTTCACCCCAAGCCTCCCTTAGTACCAAGAGTTAGTCTCTAGGACAAGCTTGAAACTTACTAAATATAGAATGTCCCTAGATTGCAAATTTGGATACGGGATGAACACCATTGTGTTCAAGACAATCTCTACATTCTGTAGATATGTCAAATGAGCAAATTTGGATACTTTCCATAAATAGTATTTGGGATTTGAATGAGACTAACACAAAAGGCATGATAGCAAGAGTGTTTGGCAAACACAATAAACTATCATGTAGTGATATTGAGGGACCAATCTTAATATCATGGGGGTTCTTGATACTAGCAAGTGCAAGTTAATGACACAAGTTTCTCAAACCAAGCCGAGTATGCTCAGCAAGAAACATATAAGGTTCCTACCTTATGTTTATCCAATTTAAGTGCATGGTCATTGGCCAGTTTCTCAACTAGCTTAGGCGGAGATTGATAACGGGTCCAGCAATACCAACCTCCTGCCATCGTGGCAATAAGGAAAGAATATCCGAAAGAACTAGCTAACAGGTAACTTTTGATACCCGAAGTCACATTCGCGACACTCTCCCCCCCTAGGGAAGATCGACATCCTCGTCATTGCACACTCCAGTTTAGACCATCGCCAAGGAAACAACTCTAGAAAAAGTTCATGGTGATCACACTATATGAGAAATGCACCAACTTAAATGAGTTAAGATAACCTCTTTGTCTAACGCGGATGCGCTACCAACTCAAACACCTTTCGGCAGTCGCCGATAAGGAAATGACCAACAGAGTTAGCCACCCTTGCTGCTCTGGGTGTCACCCAACTTACAAAAGTGTGATACGCCCCTGCCTGCAGGGACATAGAGAGAGAAGCTAGAGGCCTCAACCCTCATGAGCAAAGAAACCAAACCTATCAGTAAGGTTTAAATAGACTATTGTAAACAGGCAGTTAGAGTTGTTTACACAGTCACACCCTTTTAATGGAACAAGGAACATCGATAGAGAGGCGGGTGTTGTGACCAGTCGATAGTAGCTACCCCATAACTAAAGATTTCACCATGCACACAAAGTGCCAAAGCCAAGCTATGTATACTAGCCCAAATTCAAAGATCAACAGATGGACAATATCAAAGTCAAAAACAATGATATCTTAGAGACTTAATTATCATTGAATAAAGCTTAAATGTAAGCGACTAAATTTTCCATTCTACTTTAGTCACTTAACCACACCTCTGACCACTTGGAGGAGTCTCATTCACCACCTCCATAAGTCCAATCCAGGACTTGGGACTTGCTAGCCCCGAGAATGGCATCCAGGCCACTTAACATTTGCACTTGGTCCAAGTGCTCCACGTGTCCGATCCCATGACCGACACTCAAAGGTACCACCGACATAGCAGCCCGTCACGCTAAGGCCATGCCCAATCACCTTTGCCACACTGGTAGTCCAATACCACTTGCATCACCGTCTTGGCTCTCCAAGACTAGGCAAACCATCCGTGAGTGGTCATCTCAGATCCACTCCTTAGCATCCTTAGGATGCCCACCGACAAGGGGAATAACCTTCCCCAATATCCCTCTGTCAGTTCCCACTAAGTCCCTTTCTGCCCCTGGCCGTGTTTGCCAACACTGCCACTGGATCGAGACCCACAGGCCCGACCACTAAGTCCCACGGTCCTCTGGGACTTCCTCACCACACGACTGTGTCCTTGGTCACTGCCCCAGAGGACTGTTCCTCTTCCTTTCCACAGTCTGGGCCTTCGGGACAACATTTCGGAACACCGTGGCCTTACGCGAGCCACCTGGGTACTCTCCTCACCTTTCGCCTTTAGGTGCTCTAGCCATGGGCTTAGAGCGGGTTCCGTTGAGCCACACCAGGTATCCAAGTAGGTAATGCCACCCACACTTGGACTGGGAGCATCGGCCAGTCGATCTCCCGGGGGAACTAGAGCCGGCTCTTGAACACTTCACCAAGCTACCCCGCTTGTCGGTCCATGTTCACTCTAGTCTTGGACTTCCCAGTGGGCAGCTCATCACCCAACACTGGGTCCGGCCTTCCTAGGCCAAACTGGCCTTTCCTGGCCAAACTGGCTCCACTGCAGTCCTCCCCCTACTATACTTTTGGAGCTCACCAAACCCCCCAGGGTCTGGGAGACGAACGCTTTGGGCTTTCACCCTCTCAGGCTCCGGACTCGGACTCGGACTCGGACTCGGACTCGGACTCGGACTCGGACTCGGACTCGGGCTCGGTCTCGGCCTCGGCCTTGGTCTCGGTCTCGGTCCCGATCTCGGTCTCGGTCTCGGTCTCGGTCTCGGTCCCAGTCTCGGTCTCGACTTCGGACTCCATCTCGGACTCCATCTCGGACTCCATCTCGGACTCCATCTCGGGTCCATCTCGGACTCCATTTCGGGTCCATCTCGGACTCCATCTCGGACTCCATCTCGGGTCCATCTCGGACTCCATCTCGGACTCCATTTCGGGTCCATCTCGGGTCCACCTCGGACTCCATCTCGGACTCCATCTCGGACTCCATCTCGGGTCCATCTCGGACTCCATCTCGGACTCCATCTCGGGTCCATCTCGGACTCCATTTCGGACTCCATTTCGGGTCCATCTCGGACTCCATTTCGGACTCCAACTCGGGTCCATCTCGGACTCCACTTCGGACTCCATTTCGGGTCCATCTCGGACTCCATTTCGGACTCCAACTCGGGTCCATCTCGGACTCCACTTCGGACTCCAACTCGGGTCCATCTCGGACTCCACTTCGGACTCCAACTCGGGTCCCTTTTTGGAGCCTCGCCTTTTGCTCGCTTCGTGCTCGTTCCTCGAGCACTTCGTTGGGAGTTCCACTCCCGCTCTTGACTTTTCAAGTCGGAGCTTTTGGTCCAAACGTGTTACGCGCGTTTGGCTCTCGCTTCGGCCACTACCATGTGGCGCCCTTCCAGCTCCACTTTGGGGCCTAGGGATTTTGTGTCTCACAACTCCACCACCCATAGACGAAGTTCGATGTCCTCATCGAACGGTAAACCATTTTGTAAAGTAACACTCGCGTGTGTTACCATTTCCATCCTTGGCACCTAGCCAATATTTGTCAATGGTTTGACATTGAAGGCTCACCATGCCTTCTCCATATTCGTCAATGGTTTAACATTGAAGGCTCACCATGCCTTTTGCATAGGCCTCCATGGTTTGACACCAAAGGCTCACCATGCCTTGCCTATCCTCTAAGGAGGGTAGTCTCTCCAACTTAGAGATTGATTGGACCACATGTAAAGGTTCTCTCCTTTTATTGGTTTAGTCCTCGCTAAATCTCTTAGAGACCCTTCTCTAAGTCAATCCCACTACTCCTTCTCGAGTAGTCTCGATTTCCATCGATATAACCTTTGCACTTTGGAACTTTGAATTTTGACTTCTTGGAGTCAATTTCCTAGGTGTCTCCGACACCTTGCCTTGCACCTTTTTGTGCAACTCCACTTCCCATCCTAGGAAGTTCTCTACTCGAGGGCACCATCATCCTCTCTTCTATTTCGTGCCAAAGTTCCAGTTATCATACTTTGTGCTAGGGCTGTTCATGGCCCTATGATTTGGCTACCTTACCGCTCCCTCCCTTGGAGCTTCCACTTTCGCCAAATCGGAGCATTTCGGAATCCCTCCTTGGAAACACACTTCCTTTCCCGCAACTTGTTAGCGTCCAACACATTAGTGTTCCTCACCTAACTTTGTCACTTGGATTCCTTCCAAGGGATTCCACGGCCCTATCTTGGCCACTCATCTTTTGCTCCTATCCGTTGATTGTTGCACCAAGCAACATCGAATCTCTACCTCCCTTCTTGAGGTATTGTTTCGGTTCCATAGCAAAGACTCTTCTTTGCCAAGTCCGGAGGATGTTCACCCCTAGTACGTCTCTTTAGCATCTTCTGCTATGGGCTCTATCCACGGCCCAACTTCGTGACCCTCCCATGGGTCTTTTATAGAGACTACTTTCCTCGGACTCACTATGCCATCGCACGGACATAGTTTATTTCCCTTAGGTGCTCTTCCCACTTGGTCATCACGACCAAGCCACACCACCTTAAACAGTTCAATTTCAACATTTTGAACCAGGAACTTCATTCCTTAGCCAACCAAGGACCTTGTCCTTATCTGGCCATAAGATCACCTAGTGATCTCACCTTGGCACCTTAACAGAGTTGCCAAGAGGTACTTGGTCTTCTAGACCTCCAAGTTGTTGACTATAACCCCGGGGGCATCCCCCACACTTGGCGGTGCACCCAAGCCAGCCCTTACGGCCAAGGGTTCATAGCAACTGAGATTAGGTGTCCCCATCTCACTCACCACGACCTTGGTGCCACTTGCACCAAAGCGTTCAAGTTAGATATGCTAAGCTTTCACACTAAGCAATCTAACCGTGCATCACGACTCCGAGGCATCCCTCGCTTGGCGGTGTGCCCAAACCAGTCTCCCCACTGAGAGTCCATGACCACCGAAATATGAGTGTCCTCATATTCCAAACCATCACCACGCCCTAGTGATTTGGGACTCGAACCCAAGCACTAGAGGGTCGGGACTCGAACCCAACCTCCGTATATGCATCTACGGACGGCATCACACAAGATGCTTGGCGTGACTCCCCACGCCGGTGCACCAACTTATTTTTAAAGCGCGCTACAGATCACAGCTTAGGAACCTAGTTCCTCCACACTGCCAAGTCCTCTCACTTGACATGTCTGTGATCATGCATGGACTCCTCCATGCTCGGCCCCATGGCCCACCCTTTTTGAAGTTATCACCTTCAACTAGGGTATTTGTTCCCCCGACGTGCCAATCTCGCTTGGCGAGTCCTCCGACCACTGTAACATGGTTCCTGCATAAGCGTGAAAGTCCTTGACCATCGACTTTCGTTCAAAGCCCTCTCTTTGAACACTCGGGAACTACTTCCCTACCCTTGATAGCCTTGCCTCATGGCAAGCTTCAAGACCACGCTTCTGCTGCGCCACTCTGATTTCGCGCGTTCTATGAACCATTTACACTTGGCCTTTCTAGGTACTAAGCTACCTAGAATCGTCTTTGGGAACCTTGAAGGAACTCTGTCCCTTAGCTTGCTAAGGCCTCCCTTTTTGCAAGCTTTCCAATTGCCACATAGTCTAACATGGACAATTCCATATTTTAGACTCTCCATGGCATCACGGTTGCTAGCGGCAACACCCTCGAGCCCCCACTTGATTCTCCACTCCCAGTTGGCATAACCAACCTTGGTTATGCCCTTTGATTTCTATGGTTCAGTTCCATCCCAATACTACTTGCCTTTTGGCCCCATATGTTTCCTTTGGTTATTCTCTTCCAGACCAGGAGGATAGCTTTGCACTTTCTATCATGCCTTAGCAAGTATTCTTAGGGATGAACCTACTCAATAGCCCAAGGAGTGGTTCCTCAATCCAGGTATGCTCACCTTATAATCCCACACACTGGGATTACATTGTTGCTTATGGGCCTTTACATGCCCATCACTAGCCTTGCCAAAATTCCATTCTTGGCTTTGTCCAACTTGGGTAGACAGTCCTCTCCTGTCTCCACAACCTTGGACATTTGGATAGCACCTTCTATCCATCATTCGCTAGGGACTTAGTCCCTTGGGCTTTATCCATTGCCCTCGCGACATCAAACACCACCTTTTGGTGTTCTAGAGTGTTCAGGTGTCCCAATGATGGCTTTCTTGACAATGAGTATTTCCTTTTATGACATTGACTTACTATATCGCAACATAAGCAACTTATCCCCCGCAAGGGTATATCCGACTTCCCTATGCTAGAAGTCTTGGGTAGCTACCTTCTACCCGTTTAACCAGTTATTTTGCACCTCTTGCTTAGTTGCCTCATAGTTGTCAAGTCCTACAACTCATTGCTTGGTGCTTTCACACCTCCATCATTATCTGGGTCACCACACTCCAACTGCATGCTCTGTAGCTTAGGCTATGCCATTCCCACTTCCATTGGGATTCCTTTGGCAAGGGGTTCTCATGAACCCACCAACATAGCCTCAAGGTATCACACCTTGGCACATTTGGTGTCTCCACACCATCGGCTCCACGAGCCTACCTTTATGACACTTCTTCTTTGTGTCTAAGTCTTTGCCAAGACCAATGCCACTCTTTCTCATGCCAACCATCCATTAGCACTACACCATAGAGGTCACACACAACTTTGTGTCAAAGTTGTTTTCTTTTTGGGAACACCTTTCCCACAACTTTAGCATGGCACATTTTGCCATCGATGAGATACCCTCTGTTCTCATCCTTGGATCCTATGATCCCCCCCGCATCCTTTGTGGGGTACAACACACCTCAGTCCAAATGCTTCCATCAGTCCTTTTAGGACCATCCCTTGACTCTACTTGAGTCATCAGCAGTTTTGGACTTGGTTAATCCACAGACCTTTAAGGTCCTATTTGTGAGGCACTAGCTCACTGGAATACACTTCTTGCATTCCTGTCCTACTCAAAAGGACTATTTTCACAAGTGTTACTCCGACACTTGATTTTGTTCTCTGGGGGCAACCTTTGCCCCTTAGGACTACTTGTCCATGTGATGAGAATACCAACTCATCCACTTAATACACCCCCAACTCCTTGGGTTGTTCCAGCATTTATTAAAGGTAGCCCCGGCTACCATTTCGAGGACTCGTGTCCTCATCCATACTTGACCTCTCACGGTCATCCATTCCGGTCTCACCTTCATGAGCACCAGCCTCAACCATGTGAGGATAAACTTGTGACTCCTTTATTGTTTTGGAGTCTCTATCTTTCCCGTGATCCCAACTTTAGTTGTTTACCACAACAACCTTAGCCAATTTGCTGAGACAAATGCTCATCTGGATCACATCCTCAACTCAATGGGGAAAACCTTGCACTGTTCCCAAGATCCCAAAGTCGTTCCATTATTGGCCCTTTTCTATCCACCACCTCGTCTACAAGTTCACACATGAACTGTAATGGGGAGCCATGTCTTCCCGACTTGCTACTCCTCAAGGATAGGCCCACTCCTCGGACCTTCCGATGCCAACACTAGTGGTGATATACTTGAGCACCAATAAAAGTTGGACTAAGGAACAGCTCCGATACCAAATTGTAAGCGACTAAATTTTCCATTCTACTTTAGTCACTTAACCACACCTCTGACCACTTGGAAGAGTCTCATTCACCACCTCCATAAGTCCAATCCAGGACTTGGGACTTGCTAGCCCCGAGAATGGCATCCAGGCCACTTAACATTTACACTTGGTCCAAGTGCTCCACGTGTCCGATCCCATGACCGACACTCAAAGGTACCACCGACATAGCAGCCCGTTACGCTAAGGCCATGCCCAATCACCTTTGCCACACTGGTAGTCCAATACCACTTGCATCACCGTCTTGGCTCTCCAAGACTAGGCAAACCATCCGTGAGTGGTCATCTCAGATCCACTCCTTAGCATCCTTAGGATGCCCACCGACAAGGGGAATAACCTTCCCCAATATCCCTCTGTCAGTTCCCACTAAGTCCCTTTCTGCCCCTGGCCGTGTTTGCCAACACTGCCACTGGATCGAGACCCACAGGCCCGACCACTAAGTCCCACGGTCCTCTGGGACTTCCTCACCACACGACTGTGTCCTTGGTCACTGCCCCAGAGGACTGTTCCTCTTCCTTTCCACAGTCTGGGCCTTCGGGACAACATTTCGGAACACCGTGGCCTTACGCGAGCCACCTGGGTACTCTCCTCGCCTTTCGCCTTTAGGTGCTCTAGCCATGGGCTTAGAGCGGGTTCCGTTGAGCCACACCAGGTATCCAAGTAGGTAATGCCACCCACACTTGGACTAGGAGCATCGGCCAGTCGATCTCCCGGGGGAACTAGAGCCGGCTCTTGAACACTTCACCAAGCTACCCCGCTTGTCGGTCCATGTTCACTCTAGTCTTGGACTTCCCAGTGGGCAGCTCATCACCCAACACTGGGTCCGGCCTTCCTAGGCCAAACTGGCCTTTCCTGGCCAAACTGGCTCCACTGCAGTCCTCCCCCTACTATACTTTTGGAGCTCACCAAACCCCCCAGGGTCTGGGAGACGAACGCTTTGGGCTTTCACCCTCTCAGGCTCCGGACTCGGACTCGGACTCGGACTCGGACTCGGACTCGGACTCGGACTCGGACTCGGACTCGGACTCGGGCTCGGTCTCGGCCTCGGCCTTGGTCTCGGTCTCGGTCCCGATCTCGGTCTCGGTCTCGGTCTCGGTCTCGGTCCCAGTCTCGGTCTCGACTTCGGACTCCATCTCGGACTCCATCTCGGACTCCATCTCGGACTCCATCTCGGGTCCATCTCGGACTCCATTTCGGGTCCATCTCGGACTCCATCTTGGACTCCATCTCGGGTCCATCTCGGACTCCATCTCGGACTCCATTTCGGGTCCATCTCGGGTCCACCTCGGACTCCATCTCGGACTCCATCTCGGACTCCATCTCGGGTCCATCTCGGACTCCATCTCGGACTCCATCTCGGGTCCATCTCGGACTCCATCTCGGACTCCATCTCGGGTCCATCTCGGACTCCATTTCGGACTCCATTTCGGGTCCATCTCGGACTCCATTTCGGACTCCAACTCGGGTCCATCTCGGACTCCACTTCGGACTCCATTTCGGGTCCATCTCGGACTCCATTTCGGACTCCAACTCGGGTCCATCTCGGACTCCACTTCGGACTCCAACTCGGGTCCATCTCGGACTCCACTTCGGACTCCAACTCGGGTCCCTTTTTGGAGCCTCGCCTTTTGCTCGCTTCGTGCTCGTTCCTCGAGCACTTCGTTGGGAGTTCCACTCCCGCTCTTGACTTTTCAAGTCGGAGCTTTTGGTCCAAACGTGTTACGCTCGTTTGGCTCTCGCTTCGGCCACTACCATGTGGCGCCCTTCCAGCTCCACTTTGGGGCCTAGGGATTTTGTGTCTCACATTAAATTAGAACACGAAAGTATTCCAAGTAAGTTATCATTTGATAAACCATTATTAAAGTATTGAAACCACCAAGATCATTATAGTTGGAAAACATAAGATTCACCATCTAACAAAATCCAATAGTCAGTGTATCATCAAGAAACTTAATGATAAAACTTAGCTATCAAATATTGTAGATAGCATGCTAAACAATTTATGAAAAACAAATCAAAGAACACAAAGTATCATTAACTAGCAAGTAAAATGCATGCAAATGTATCACCCAAAGGAAAGAACATTATAATTTATCAAAACTAACTTGAACAATAATCAACAGAACAAAATGAATGTGGCAACACTAACAAACACTCATTCATGCCAACTATCACACCAACTAATCTGACTAAATCCTGGTCAACAATATGAAGGAACCAGAGTTGCTTAAGCAAGTGTTAACAACATTCTACCAATATCTCAAACCTAAGAGACCAATCTAGAGCAAAAAACAAAGAACATATAGTATTGTGAAAAGCCATAAACCATCAAAGTGAACAACTAACTATCATAAAAGAACATCAATCATCCCATCAATAAAGAGATGCATAATCATCGTCAAAGAAAGAATTTATCATCCCAAAGAATGGTAAATCATTCTATACAAACAATAATTAAGCAAAACCCTTGACAAGGATAATCAACTATCCTAGATGATAGTCAATCATCACCAATGACTGCCAGATGCAAATACTAACTTCAATATCAAAACTAATAAGCCAAAATTCCTTTCCTAATAATTTTTAACAAATTAAACAATGAGCATAAAACTCAAAGAACCAAAAACTCGAAGAAGTTTATAGCCAAGTCTTGCCTAATAATGATCACAAGTCTTGCATAAACAAACTTCAATGCTAAAGAAGAAATCATGGCATAACCCATAATATCCTTCTCAACATATCTATAAGCTAAATTTCATAATACAAAGCTAATAGAGAACATGTCTGCATCAATCCAAAAGCTAAGCATAACAAAGCTATGCTCAACAAGTGATCACCAAATAATCCTTTATGAATCCATTTATAACAAGACATAACTCACTTTATAATAAGCACAAGAAAAATTATCAATGATTAATATATCCCAACTCAAATCCAATAAAGATTCAAATATTTCAATATCGATCACTAACTTTTCTCTTGTAGAGTTAGCATTGTCCACGACTAAATCACCTTTCAAGGAAAAGCTAAAGCTCAATCTCTACTAAATAATCTCGTCTAAAACACAACTAACCCAACTTGCCACTTAGTTCATTTGAACGTCAATATAGTTATAGTAAATGCACGAATGCCAATAACACAAATCTACAACCAAATCATCAACACTATTTGTATCGAGACTAATGAAATTCAATATCAATCCTACGGAGAGATATCTCATTTAACTCAAATCTCAACAACAATAATGTCAACAACAAGGCATCACTTCAATACCATCAACACTAGAACAAAGCTAAAAGAAAGCAAGAGTGAATCACCACTCAAAGCTTTCTAACAACCAAGCTAATTAAGGTCGAAGATACCATTCTTAGTATCCAAGACTAATCCTCCAACAATACTCAGTTTTATATAATACATTATCAAGGAATAATTCACCACATCCAAGACTCAATGAAATCTAACACCATAGACTAAATATAACCAAATGATATCAACAAAGGTAGAATTGATATACCATCATGGAAAAAACCATATAAGTCTAATAACATAATCCTCCGCAACACTATCCAGTAAAGCAAACCCATCACTATTAAATCATCATCGAGCGAAACAAGTGTTAAATAGTCCTTGATAAAGTTTATAACCAAACAACTAACAATCACCTTTTCAACTTGCCTTCACAAGACCTAAACACTAAACTCAAATCATCAAGTCACATTCTTGTCCAACATGAACATAATACCTCAAACACAAGACAAAAGTTCATAGACAAGCATATGACTACTCGAATCCTACTCAACCGCAATAAGCTCATTAATGCGTTTAGAAAACAACTTTGAGCATGCTTTGAAGAGGCTAACTATGCACAATCAACACTCAGTCAAAACTAAAGTGAAGACCATGCGATGGACTCATATCGGTACATAACCTCCTTATAGACAAAGCTATAGTACGAGTACTAACATCTCAATTTCAAACAATTAAGTTGAACATCACCATCCTTAACCAAGGTAGAAGGCCACCAAAACCAAGTCAAGATCAATGAAAACTCATTACTTTCATAAAGTCTTAACAAAATGCAAAGTGCAACCTTTGCTACCAAACACAACGCTAGAAAAGAAAGGCATCAGGGTCACCTTTCTAGAAAAGTATAACAGCCACTTTTCTACACTAACTCCAGACTCTATCCAACTCAATTGTCTTAGCCCCAAAAGTTAACATCCTTTTCAAGTCGCATCATACAAACTACATATTAAGTTCTAAGCCAACCGAAGTCAACTCTAACCCTTTCACTAGTTTGTATTGGCTTACGAAAATCGGAATGGTTTTTGAGCAAAGTCATCAATAGATTAGCTATTGGAAAAGTCAATGAAAATTTGTGGAAATTTTTCCATCCCTACTTCCACAAAATTATGTTGGAAACATTAGTAGTAATTAGCCATACCAAAGAAACTGTATAACTCGGCCACTATAGTCGGCATAAACTAATTCTCCACCATAGCCACCTTCTTTGAATCCATATTGACACCCTTAGATGTCACAATATGGCCTAAATATTCCACCTCTAACTTTGCAAACTCACATTTACTCTTCTTCGCATAAAGTTTGCTATCACGGAATAACAAAAGAACTTTGCACAAATGCATCTGATGCTCCTCCATATTCTTGCTAAAAACAAGAATATCATCTAAGAAAATCTCCACAAACTTATGAAGATAACACTCAAATACCTCCATTATCAACCGAGTAAATGAGGCTGGTGCATTCATCAAACCAAATGACATAACTATAAACTCAAAATGCCTGAAGCTTGTGTTGAATGCCATCTTGGAGAAAGATGTATCATCCATTGCAATCTAATGATATCCATTCTCGTGCTTCACCAAGCTTGTCTAAGATATTATCCACATGCGGCATCGGCATATTATCCTTTATTATCTTCTTGTTCAAGGCACGGTAGTTAATACACATCTGCATTGAACCATCTTTCTTCTTCACAAGCAAGACTAGAGCACCAAATAGAGATGTATTTGATTGAATAAATCCAAACTCAAGTAATTCTTTGACTTGTCATTGAACTTTTTGCTCCTCCCCATAACTTAACTGAAATGGACACCAGTAAATTGGCTGTGTTCCCGGCTCCAACACAATTGTGAGACACAAAATCCCTACGCCCCAAAGTGGAGCCGGAAATGGTGCCACGTGGTAGTGGCTGAAGCGAGAGCCAAACGAGTGTAACACGTTTGGACCAAAAGCTCCGACTTGAAAAGTCAAGAGCGGGAGTGGAACTCCCAACGAAGTGCTCGAGGAACGAGCACGAAGCGAGCAAAAAGCAAGGCTCCAAAAAGGGACCCAAAAGGACCAACACATGACACGTGGAAGTGTCCGAGATGGACTCGAGCTGGAGTCTGAAGTGGAGTCCGAGATGGACTCGAGTTGGAGTCCGAGGTGGACCCAAGATGGACCCGAGATGGAGTCCGAGATGGAGTCCGAGGTGGACCCGAGATGGACCCGAGATGGAGTCCGAGATGGAGTCCGAGGTGGACCCGAGATGGACCCGAAATGGAGTCCAAGATGGAGCCCAAGATGGAGTCCGAGGTGGACCCGAGATGGACCCGAAATGGAGTTCGAGATGGAGTCCGAGATGGAGTCCGAGGTGGACCCGAGATGGACCCGAGATGGAGTCCGAGATGGAGTCCGAGGTGGACCTGAGATGGACCTGAGATGGAGTCCGAGATGGAGTCCGAGATGGAGTCCGAAGTCGAGACCGAGACCGGGACCGAGACCGAGACCAAGACCGAGACCGAGACCGAGATCGGGACCGAGAACGAGACCGAGGCCGAGGCCGAGACCGAGCCCGAGCCCGAGTCCGAGTCCGAGTCCGAGTCCGAGTCCGAGTCCGAGTCCGAGTCCGAGTCCGAGTCCAAGTTCGAGTCTGAGAGGGTGAAAGCCCAAAGCGTTCGTCTCCCAGACCTTGGGGGGTTTGGTGAGCTCCAAAAGTATAGTAGGGGGAGGACTGCAATGGAGCCAGTTTGGCCAGGAAAGGCCAGTTTGGCCCAGGAAGGCCAGACCCAGTGTTGGGTGATGTGCTGCCCACTGGGAAGTCCAAGACTAGAGTGAACACAGACCGACAAGCGGGGTAGCTTGGTGAAGTGTTCAAGAGCCGGCTCTAGTTCCCCCGGGAGATCGACTGGCCGATGCTCCCAGTCCAAGTGTGGGTGGCACTACCTACTTGGATACCTGGTGTGGCTCAACGGAACCCGCTCTAAGCCCATGGCTAGAGCACCCAAGGGCAGAAGGCGAGGAGAGTACCCAGGTGGCTCGCGTAAGGCCACGGTGTTCCGAAATGTTGTCCCAAAGGCCCAGACTGTGGAAAGGAAGAGGAGCAGTCCTCTGGGGTAGTGACCAAGGACACAGTTGTGTGGTGAGGAAGTCCCAAAGGACCGTGGGACTTAGTGGTCGGGCTTGTGGGTCTTGATCCAGTGGCAGTGTTGGCAAACACGGCCAGGGGCAGAAAGGGACTTAGTGGGGACTGACAGAGGGATATTGGGGAAGGCTATTCCCCTTGTCGGTGGGCATCCTAAGGATGCTAAGGAGTGGATCTGAGATGACCACTCACGGATGGTTTGCCTAGTCTTGGAGAGCCAAGACGGTGATGCAAGTGGTATTGGACTACCAGTGTGGCAAAGGTGATTGGGCATGGCCTTAGCGTAACGGGCTGCTATGTCGGTGGTACCTTTGAGTGTCGGTCATGGGATTGGACACGTAGAGCACTTGGACCAAGTGCAAATGTTGAGTGGCATGGATGCCATTCTCGGGGCTAGCAAGTCCCAAGTCCTGGATTGGACTTATGGAGGTTGTGAATGAGACTCCTCCAAGTGGTCAGAGGTGTGGTTAAGTAACTAAAGTAGAATGAAAAATTTAGTCGCTTACAATTTGGTATCGGAGCTGTTCCTTAGCCCGACTTTTATTGGTGCTCAAGTATATCACCACTAGTGTTGGCATCAGAAGGTCCGAGGAGTGGGCCTATCCTTGAGGAGTAGCAAGTCGGGAAGACATGGCTCTCCATTACAGTTCATGTGTGAACTTGTAGACGAGGTGGTGGATAGAAAAGGGCCAATAATGGAACGACTTTGGGATCTTGGGAACAGTGCAAGGTTTTCCTCATTGAGTTGAGGATGTGATCCGGATGAGCATTTGTCTCAGCAAATTAGCTAAGGTTGTTGTGGTAAACAACTAAAGTTGGGATCACGGGAAAGATAGAGACTCCAAAACAATAAAGGAGTCACAAGATTATCCTCATATAGTTGAGGTTGGTGCTCATGAATGTGAGACCAGAGGTAATGACTGTGGGAGGTCAAATACGGAAGAGGACTCAAGTCCTTGAAATGGTAGCTAGGGCTACCTTTAATAAATGCTGGAACAACCCAAGGAGTTGGGGGGTGTACTTAGAGATGAGTGGTATTCTCATCGCATGGACAAGTAGTCCTAAGGGGCAAAAGTTGCCCCCAGAGAACAAAATCAAGTGTCGGAGTAACACTTGTGAAAATAGTCCTTTTGAGTAGGACAGGAATGCAAGAAGTGTATTCCAGTGAGCTAGTGCCTCACAAATAGGACCTTAAAGGTCTGTGGATTAACCAAGTCCAAAACTGCTGATGACTCAAGTAGAGTCAAGGGATGGTCCTAAAAGGACTGATGGAAGCATTTGGACTGAGGTGTGTTGTACCCCACAAAGGATGGGGGGGGATCATAGGATCCAAGGATGAGAACAAAGGATATCTCATCGATGGCAAAATGTGCCATGCTAAAGTTATGGGAAAGGTGTTCTCAGAAGAAAACAACTTTGACACAAAGTTGTGTGTGACCTCTATGGTGCAGTGCTAACGGATGGTTGGCATGAGAAAGAGCGGTGTTGGTCTTGGCAAAGACATAAACACGAAGGGGAAGTGTCATAGAGGTAGGCTCGTGGAGCCGATGGTGTGGAGACACCAAATGTGCCAAGGTGTGATACCTTGAGGCTATGTTGGTGGGTTCATGAGAACCCTTGCCAAAGGAATCCCAATGGAAATGGGAATGGCATAACCTAAGCTGCAGAGCATGCAGTTGGAGTGTGGTGACCCAGATAATGATGGAGGTGTGAAAGCACCAAACAATGAGTTGTAGGACTTGACAACTATGAGGCAACTAAACAAGAGGTGCAAAATAACTGGTTGAACGGGTAGAAGGTAGCTACCCAAGACTTCTTAATAGCATAGGGAAGTCGGATACACCCTTACGGGGGATAAGTTGCTTGTGTTGCGATATAGTAAGTCAATGTCATAAAAGGAAATACTCATTGTCAAGAAAGCCATCATTGGGACACCCGAACACTCTAGAACACCAGAAGGTGGTGTTTGATGTCGCGAGGGCAATGGATAAAGCCCAAGGGACTAAGTCCCTAGCGAATGATGGATAGAAGGTGCTATCCAAATGTCCAAGGTTGTGGAGACAGGAGAGGACTGTCTACCTAAGTTGGACAAAGCCAAGAATGGAATTTTGGCAAGGCTAGTGATGGGCATGTAAAGGCCCATAAGCAACAATGTAATCCCAGTGTGTGGGATTATAAGGTGAGCATACCTGGATTGAGGAACCACTCCTTGGGCTATTGGGTAGGTTCATCCCTAAGAATACTTGCTAAGGCATGATAGAAAGTGCAAAGCTATCCTCCTGGTCTGGAAGAGAATAACCAAAGGAAACATATGGGGCCAAAAGGCAAGTAGTATTGGGATGGAACTGAACCATAGAAATCAAAGGGCATAACCAAGGTTGGTTATGCCAACTGGGAGTGGAGAATCAAGTGGGGGCTCGAGGGTGTTGCCGCTAGCAACCGTGATGCCATGGAGAGTCTAAAATATGGAATTGTCCATGTTAGACTATGTGGCAATTGGAAAGCTTGCAAAAAGGGAGGCCTTAGCAAGCTAAGGGACAGAGTTCCTTCAAGGTTCCCAAAGACGATTCTAGGTAGCTTAGTACCTAGAAAGGCCAAGTGTAAATGGTTCATAGAACGCGCGAAATCAGAGTGGCGCAGCAGAAGCGTGGTCTTGAAGCTTGCCATGAGGCAAGGCTGTCAAGGTTAGGGAAGTAGTTCCCGAGTGTTCAAAGAGAGGGCTTTGAACAAAAGTTGATGGTTAAGGACTTCCACGCTTATGCATGAACTATGTTACGGTGGCCGGATGACTTGCTAAGTGAGATTGGCAAGTTGGGGGGAACAAATACCCTAGTTGAAGGTGCTAACTTCAAAAAGGGTGGCCCATGGGGCCAAGCATGGAGGAGCCCATGCATGATCACAGATATGTCAAGTGAGAGGACTTGGCAGTGTGGGGGAACTAGGCTCCTAAGCTGTGATTTGTAGCGCGCTTTAAAAATAAGTTGGTGCACCGGCGTGGGGAGTCACGCCAGGCATCTGTGTGATGCCGTCCGTAGATGCATATACGGAGGTTGGGTTCGAGTCCCGACCCTCTAGTGCTTGGGTTCGAGTCCCAAATCACTAGGGCGTGGTGATGGTTTGGAATATGAGGACACTCATATTTCGGTGATCATGGACTCTCAGTGGGGAGACTGGTTTGGGCACACCGCCAAGCGAGGGATGCCTCAGAGTCGTGATGCACGGTTAGATTGCTTAGTGTGAAAGCTCGGCATATCTAACTTGAACGCTCTGGTGCAAGTGGCACCAAGGACGTGGTGAGTGAGATGGGGACACCTAATCTCAGTTGCTATGGACCCTTGGCCGGAAGGGCTGGCTTGGGCGCACCGCCAAGTGTGGGGGATGCCCCCGGGGTCGTAGTTAACAAGTTAAAGGTCTGGAAGACCTAGTACCTATTGGCAAACCTATTAAAGTGCCGAGGTGAGATCACTAGGTGATCTTGTGGCTAAATAAGGACAAGGTCCTTGTTTGGGTTAAGGAATAAGGTTCCTAGTTCAAAGTGTTGATTTGAACTATTGATGATGGTGTGGCTTGGTCAAGGTGACCAAGTGGGAAAAGCACCTTAGGGAAATGAGTTATGTCATTGCGATGGCATAGTGTGTCCAAGGAAAGTAGTCTCTAAAGAGACCCATGAGAGGGTCACAAAGTTGGGCCGAGGATAGAGCCCACAGCAGAAGATGCTAAAAGAGACTTACTAGGGGTGAACACCCTAGTCTGGGCAAAGCAGAGCCTTTGCTATGGAATCAAAAGAACACCTCAAGGAGGGAGGTAGAGATTCGATGTTGCTTGGTGCAACAATCAATGGATAGGAGCAAAAGATGAGTGGCCAAGATAGGGCCGTGGAATTCCTTGGAAGGAATCCAAGTGACAAAGTTAGGCGAGGAACACTAATGTGTTGGACGCTAACAAATTGCGGGAAAGGAAGTGTGTTTCCAAGGATGGATTCCGAAATGCTCCGATTTGGCGAAAGTGGAAGCTCCAAGGGAGGGAGCGGTAAGGTAGCCAAATGATAGGGCGATGGACAACCCTAGCACAAAGTGTGATAAATGGAACTTAGTGCCCAAGGTGGCACGAAATAGAAGAGAGGATGATGGTGCCCTCAAGTAATGAACTTCCTAGGATAGAGAAGTGGAGTTGTACAATCTGTGCAATGCAAGGTGTTAGAGACACCTAGGAAATTGACTTCCAAAAGTCAAAAGAGTAAAAGTTCCAAGGTGCAAACATTCAATAGATGGAAATTGAGACTACTCGAGAAGGAGTAGTGGGATTGACTTAGAGAAGGGTCTCTAAGAGGTTTAGCGAGAACTAAACCAATAAAAGGAGAGAACCACTACATGTGGTCCAATCAGTCTCTAAGTTGGAGAGACTACCCTCCTTAGAGGATAGGCAAGGCATGGTGAGCCTTTGGTGTCAAACCATTGAGGCATATGCAAAAGGCATGGTGAGCCTTCAATGTCAAACCATTGACAAATATTGGCTAGGTGCCAAGGATGGAAATCGTAACACATGCGAGTGTTACTTTACAAAATGGTTTACCGTTCGATGAGGACATCAAACTTCATCTATGGGTGGTGGAGTTGTGAGACACAAAATCCCTAGGCCCCAAAGTGGAGCCGGAAAGGGTGCCACATGGTAGTGGCTGAAGCGAGAGCCAAACGAGCGTAACACGTTTGGACCAAAAGCTCCGACTTGAAAAGTCAAGAGCGGGAGTGGAACTCCCAACGAAGTGCTCGAGGAACGAGCACGAAGCGAGCAAAAAGCAAGGCTCCAAAAAGGGACCCAAAAGGACCAACACATGACACGTGGAAGTGTCCGAGATGGACTCGAGTTGGAGTCCGAAGTGGAGTCCGAGATGGACTCGAGTTGGAGTCCGAGGTGGACCCGAAATGGACCCGAGATGGAGTCCGAGATGGAGTCCGAGGTGGACCCGAGATGGACCCGAGATGGAGTCCGAGATGGAGTCCGAGGTGGACCCGAGATGGACCCGAAATGGAGTCCAAGATGGAGCCCGAGATGGAGTCCGAGGTGGACCCGAGATGGACCCGAAATGGAGTCCGAGATGGAGTCCGAGGTGGACCCGAGATGGACCCGAGATGGAGTCCGAGATGGAGTCCGAGGTGGACCCGAGATGGACCCGAGATGGAGTCCGAGATGGAGTCCGAGGTGGACCTGAGATGGACCCGAGATGGAGTCCGAGATGGAGTCCGAGATGGAGTCCGAAGTCAAGACCGAGACCGGGACCAAGACCGAGACCAAGACCGAGACCGAGACCGAGATCAGGACCGAGAACGAGACCGAGGCCGAGGCCGAGACCGAGCCCGAGCCCGAGTCCGAGTCCGAGTTCGAGTCCGAGTCCGAGTCCGAGTCCGAGTTCGAGTCTGAGAGGGTGAAAGCCCAAAGCGTTCGTCTCCCAGACCCTGGGGGGTTTGGTGAGCTCCAAAAGTATAGTAGGGGGAGGACTGCAGTGGAGCCAGTTTGGCCAGGAAAGGCCAGTTTGGCCAGGAAAGGCCAGTTTGGCCCAGGAAGGCCAGACCCAGTGTTGGGTGATGTGCTGCCCACTGGGAAGTCCAAGACTAGAGTGAACACAGACCGACAAGCGGGGTAGCTTGGTGAAGTGTTCAAGAGCCGGCTCTAGTTCCCCCGGGAGATCGACTGGCCGATGCTCCCAGTCCAAGTGTGGGTGGCACTACCTACTTGGATACCTGGTGTGGCTCAACGGAACCCGCTCTAAGCCCATGGCTAGAGCACCCAAGGGCAGAAGGCGAGGAGAGTACCTAGGTGGCTCGTGTAAGGCCACGGTGTTCCGAAATGTTGTCCCAAAGGCCCAGACTGTGGAAAGGAAGAGGAGCAGTCCTCTGGGGTAGTGACCAAGGACACAGTTGTGTGGTGAGGAAGTCCCAGAGGACCGTGGGACTTAGTGGTCGGGCTTGTGGGTCTTGATCCAGTGGCAGTGTTGGCAAACACGGCCAGGGGCTGAAAGGGACTTAGTGGGGACTGACAGAGGGATATTGGGGAAGGCTATTCCCCTTGTCGGTGGGCATCCTAAGGATGCTAAGGAGTGGATCTGAGATGACCACTCACGGATGGTTTGCCTAGTCTTGGAGAGCCAAGACGGTGATGCAAGTGGTATTGGACTACCAGTGTGGCAAAGGTGATTGGGCATGGCCTTAGCGTAACGGGCTGCTATGTCGGTGGTACCTTTGAGTGTCGGTCATGGGATCAGACACGTAGAGCACTTGGACCAAGTGCAAATGTTGAGTGGTATGGATGCCATTCTCGGGGCTAGCAAGTCCCAAGCCCTGGATTGGACTTATGGAGGTTGTGAATGAGACTCCTCCAAGTGGTCAGAGGTGTGGTTAAGTGACTAAAGTAGAATGAAAAATTTAGTCGCTTACAACAATCCCATGCTCCACACCTCATAATGGAGGTAACCCTTGAGGAAATTCAGATGGAAAAACATCAAAAAACTCGTCAAATACATCTTGTATTGTTACTTCTCCCCCACATATGCCTTGGTCCCCCAAGTCACGAACAAATAATAAGTAATTCGAAAGTGTTTTTCCATTATGATAAACCCACTTCAAAATGTAGTGGAGAGCATAACAATTGGAGGTTGAACTCCCTCTCCAAATTACACATCTTTAACGCCACTATACTCTAGTGAGACATGCTTAATACTTTACTTTATCTCTAGATCCACCTTCACCAACAATGGCATCCCAAGAATGAAATCCACACGATGGATATCCACAAGATAAAAAGTCTCCACAAATGTGCTAACCATTCTACATAAGTATCAAAATGTTGAGCAGAGGTAGCTGCACTTTCCACTGTGTATGGAAGAACTTATGTCATCAGGCCATACTCCACAACAAACTTTGCCGAAACAAAGTTGTCATTGCTCCCACTATCTAGTAAAATTTGCATTGGACTGCCATAGAACACGCCCTTCAACATTAAAGCTAATTCATGAGTATCCTCGAACTCCATCTTGTTCCACATATAGTTAAGTTGACAAAAAACAATTAAAAGCCTTTTCCTCTAACTGGAATGGTTGTCCCCATTATCTTTACATTGCAAAGTTTGCAACTTTTTAATATCTAACTTACCGTCAATAGCAAATAGGCCATTCTTTTTGCCCTACTATTTGTTCTTTAATTGTGGACAATCAGCCTTGTAGTGTCTAAGCTCATCACAATGGTGACAACCTTATCTATAATTCTTCACAAAGAACTTTTGCTTCTTTGACCCCTTTGCATCCGAAGTAGTCACTATAAACTTCAACTTGTGATGTTTGTTGCCATCCTTGTGTCCATAATGATCATCACGACAATTCTCAACAAAAGGACTCCACAAATGCTTGCAAGATTTATGCTTCTCATTGTCAAGTCGACGAGTTGCATCAAAAAGCTCCTCCAAACTCTTTGTAGGCTAAAAATGACACAAGTGTTGTTGCATGCTCTCACTATGAAGGCCATCAATGAAGTAGGATTTGTTTTGATCTTGATCCTTCATTGGAACATGGCTAATCAAGTGAGTAAGCTTCTTAATATAGTCTCCAAACATTATTTTCCCTTGCTGGAAATGTCAAATTTCTATGCGAGCATTCTTCACTTCATAGTGAGGGGCAAAACGTAAATAAAAAGTAGCCTCAAACTCATTCATGGTAGATATGAGACTCCTCAAGTCAATTCCACCACCAAAGACTTACATCACGCAAAACCATTGGAATAGCCATTAAAGCCTTTGCATCTAGAGTTCCCGTAATAGCCAAGAATTTATTCATATTGGCTAGCCAAGTGAAACACTCATCCATACTACCATCACTGGAAAAAGTTAGAATCTTGAGCCAATCTACCAAAGAAGGCTTATTTAGAGCGCTACCACATCCAATCTCGAGTGCCTTAACATGCTCACGCATGGCATCCATCATGTCATGCATCTCATCTTGCATCTTTTGTTGATTTTGGTTAAGGGCTCATACCTCATGAACAACATCTTGAATCCACAGCTCCATCAACACCATCATCAACACCACCATCAACAATAGAATTCTAGCATTCAACTTGGTCGGCCATCACAACCAACTCTTTTGATACCAATGTTATGATGTGGTGCAAAAAGACAAAGATTTAGTCTTTCTAGACTATGTTACACCCCCTTTTGAAGTTCTTCATCACCCAACCACCCCCAAGCTACCTCAAAAGTTCCATTGCACCGCCACTCCATTGTGAGCCCTAGGGTAAGTTAAATTCCTCACTCTAACATGCCTTTATGTACCTTTGAACCTCCCTTTGACTGATGTTGATCATGTGGTCAAAGTTGGCACCTAACAGTTTGGGCACTATGTTTTTCATAGATAATGCATACAAGAGCTGTGACATCTATGTGGAGATCAAAGACAACCTCTCTAAGCTTGAAGAGGCATATGGCCAGGTTCTGGACAGAGCCGAGAAGCATCAGAAAGGTGCTCCAGTTGAAAGGAAGGTGGTGCTGGGTGCTGCATCCACAGGTTTGCTGTTCGAACCAATGTTTGTGTTCATAGATGTTTGCCAAGGCAGCCATGTCATCATAGTGGTAGGTTCAGGTTGGAGATCTCTGAAATGGGCGAGACTTGGAAGGGTATAGTTTGGGATTGCTGGAGCTCCTCTTCCAGGTCTTCTGTTCCATGCACATAGAAGCAGTTTCACTTTCAAGGCAGGAGCTAGTGTGCCAAAGCTGGAAGATCCTGCAAGAGAGGGCGAGCAGTATAAATGTAATTGCTCAGGGGATTAAAGCGAAATACTCGGTCAACTATAACGTCAACGGTCAACCAACTACCCTTCTCTTTTAAAACATAGCGCTATCCCTCGAGTTGTGGAGGACAAAACCAAGCTATCTTTTTAAAACTTCTTGCGTGCCAGGAGCAAGCTGTGAACGAAGGCGATGGTGATCTCCCTGGACCGGCTGTTGTGCGATTGCACCAGCTGCATCAGCTTGGACGGCTTGCAATGCTGAGCGATGAAGTTGCTACACGTCTGGTCCGCCTCCATGCAGCAGCACAGCAGGATCACCATCACGCTCACTTGCTCTTCAGGCGTCTTGGACTCGAGGCACTGGAGGAGATACGGCACAGCCCCCTCAGACACCTTGGCGATCGCGCAAAGGTCGAAAGAGACGAGCTGCTCCAAGAGAAAGATCGCCGCTGCTCTTGGAGCCCGGAGGGCCGGAGAGGTCAGATCCACCACAACCTGTTCCTGGAGGACTTCCACAAGCACGGGGACGAGCTGGAGAGCCTCGAGCTCTGGCGAGGGGAGCTTGAGCAAGTAGAGAAGAACCACTGCCTGTGGAATCCTGCCTTGTTGGAAGGTCTTGCTCACCCATCCGAGACTTGGGTCGTAGTCTACTATCCGCTGCCGTTGTTGTGGATGAACTCGGTTAGCAGGCACTGTTCTTTGCGTTTGCAGGGACTTGGACGTAACCATGAACTCCATCATGACATCGATGACTAATGGCTTGGTCAAGAAGGCTTCAAGACGAGGATTGCCTTTGGATTCCATCCAGATGCAAGCAATGACTGGAACAACATACTCACAATCTTTGGAGGTTCTTGACAGAGCACAACGTTGCAACGGCCTTTTGCAGATCCTCCATTCTTCGAAGTGTCAGGCTTTATCAGTGTCTTGGCTAGGGGTATCTTTTTGTCTGTAGAATTTTCCATAGAGGAGAAAGGCAAGGATTGGCTGCATGAAAGCAATACTGGTGTTAGCCTCAAGGGATAGACGGGAAAGTAGAAGAAAAACTACTCACCTCACAGAAAAACAATATATATTGAGAAAAGAAAAATCCCAAGTTACTTCCGGACTGTACTCTCCAAGAGCCAAGTTCATTACCGTTCGACATTGATGTTGTCTGAAGTGATAACGTTTATTCAGCTGGAATGATCTAGATTTAGTTAGGTACCTCCTTCGGTGTTGTTGGAGATTCCATAATATTTCCAATACTCGGGCAAACGTTTTCCTTCGCCTTCGTTTTGTTTCTACAAAAAGAAAAAAGAACAAGAGAGATCACGAAAAGTCTTACTGTTCAGACAGATTAGAGAACTTATATGAACTTTAATGAGAGAAATTACAAAGTTATCTTTTGGCTTTTTTTTCTCTACATATCTATAATATAGAGATTGCCCATCTCACAATGCTCAAAAAAGTCTAGATCTAAGGGCTTGAGGTATCCTTCCTTCTTGTTCCAAATGCCAAGACAAGTTTTTTTACCCCCACTAATCAATTTGAGATTTAGAAGGTTCAAAGGAACCTAAACATCCCTTTGTTTTGTTCTGAAAAAGCCTTACATAAAAATAACATAGCCAAACTATTAGAGTGTAAAAGAAATGAACTTTATACTAGAACTCAAACCTTGCCCACCTTTTGAACTTAGATTGTATCCATCCAAACTACCATCATTATGCGATAAATAGAGCAAAGAATTTTTAGGGAGTTTATCTAAAGGATCCCATTTAGGATCACTTGGCATGGACACACTACCCATAAAACTGGCATCAGCCCCCTTTCAATGAAATAAGCAAATGAAAGATGCACAATAGTGACACTTAGAATGGCTTGGATGAATGGGATAATGATCCATGCATGGCCCCATTGGTGTATGGGATGGGTATATAAACATGATAAATAACATCATGCCTAGTGGTGGAATATTCGACCCTAGGGGATCCCACTACAGCTATGTTGGGAGTGAAAAGTTAGAATTTTTAACAAAATCATAATTATAACATACATAGTTAATATAACATTTATAATCTTTATATAAGAATATCCTATTTACAATTAATAATAATCAATTATCATAAAAAATATAATCCTTAACATAATATAACTAAAACTTAGAGTCTAGAATCTAATTGTTCAAGTGAAATCTTGGATCTTCTGCTGAGATGAAAATGCTCATTGTGGGATCCTGGAGATTAAAGTTTGGCAGCCACTAGAGGAATTGGTTTGATTATAATTAGCATGTGAAATCTCGAAATGAGATCTTCTCTTGAAGACTCCATTTGTAGTGAAAAGAAGTGAGCAATCCACGGATCCAAGTTCATATGCATCCAGCTTGTTCATGGTTTTTGGATTGCTGCTTGAAAAGCACATTGAGCTTGTAAATTGCTATTATCTTAACTTCCAAACCGTCAACTTGGATCCCTGTCACAACTTTGTAATTCTTCAAGATTGCCTAGGTGTTTTTCTAGCAACTCGTAGCATAGAATAAAAGCTCATCATCACCAAAAGATCAGGGTAAGGGCTCTAGAGAATAAAATTAGGAGAAAATACTATAAATAACATTTTTTCATTTCTAAAATACTATCACAAGAAGGTGTAAGAAATGATATAACTATTTATGATTTATAATATGGTTATTTAAATACTAATTTAAAATTATGGATATTTAGTTGGGTGGAAATCATTTCATATGCTCACCTAATTTAGGGGGAATTCAACCTGAAAGAAACTACCAAGTTATCAAAGACCTTTTATAACTCTTGCTAGTTTTACAAATTGATAAAACATTTGAATACTTGGTTATTAAGGTATGTTTTATTTTTCTTTTGTTTCCACTTGTAAAAAAACAAAAAATGAAATATGCAATATTACTTATAGATACGTTTGGTTTTAGCATTACAAAGATATAATATTTTTAAAATAAAAATAATTAATTTAGCAGTGATGCTAAATTTACTGCTAATTAATTTAGCACTAATTTAATAAAAATAATAATACTATTTTTTAGACAGATTTTGCCAATATTGATTTAGAAATTAATATTGACCATTATTATTTAGTGTTGCTCTTAGGGCTTCACTTCCTATTAATAGCAAGTGAAGCCTTGCTGACGTAGCAGTACTTCTTGAGGAACTCTCCTACTAGAAAAGTGTGCTTCCTTTTGGGTCTCGGTTTGACAGCTTCAGCAAATAGCAGATTAGCCTGGCTTTGAAAGAAATCTCAATTGCAAGGAAACTTCTTGGAAGCGCTACCGAGGCCGTGGAAAACTTCGATCCTTGGTGTACTTTCTGGGCCTGAATGCTTGCGGACAATTGTGGGCAGATCTTCACCGGAATAATTTGCGGCATTTTTGAAAGCACCAAAGTGGTGTTCTTGCTGCACATAGGCACGAGCAAGCATGCAAATCCAAATGTTGCCAGTGACACCCAGCAGCTCTTGCATCCTGGCCCAGAGTTGCGGCCTGTCCTCGTCATACTCCACTCCACCAGCCGAGACAACTGCCTCTCTTATGGCATGACGGATCTCATCCGAGCTCGCTCCCAAGTCCCTCTGCGTGCTTGGAGACTGGATCCACGCCGCAAACGCCTCACAGATTCCTCTGGTGGAGTTGCTAATCGCAACAAAAACCCCTTTTCCACTGCGGGACACGCGCTGCCCCCCCCGTCTGGTATACAGCAGTGACTTGCCTGTGACGATCCAAGCAAAAAGGATCACGATTGAGCAAAGAGAAAGGCACTGTATAGACTCACAGTCTCGTTTCCACCTCTCACGATCAACGCTGGCGCCCAAGCAGTCCTCGAGGATCAGCTGCAGCAGCAAACTCGTAAGCGATGGATGGAATCATTTACATGCTTACATAAACTATGTAGAGGATCATGTCGGAAATCCGAGGTCTCCATATGGCCTCGTTGCGGCTGCCATTGTCAAAACGGTGCCTTTGAAGCGTGCTGTCGGAGCTCGCAGCCCGGAAGAGTCCGTCCCAGGCTGCCTGCTTGATCGCCCCGAATTCTTCTAGAGAGCACGCGGTCAGGCATGGATCCCACTGCACGTTGGCGCAAATCTCCACGAAAAGGCTACCGTAGTCATTGCCAAAGACGGTGGCAGCCGCGTCACAAAGCTGGCGGCACTCGTTGCTGCTTCCCCGGCTCATCGTAGCCTGGATGTGCTCCACAATCGACTCCGATGATGTTGCTGCCGAGCACAGGGATTTGAGCTCGGCGTGGTCGCGGCATCCCTTCCTTGTGTGCATCCATGTATAGATCAGGCGCGCAATCGGCACGCTCACGTCTGCGTGCTCCTGGAAGAGCGGCTCCACGCGGTGGAAGTTGTAGTGGCCTTGGATCCACTGCTCGAGCCGGGCACGAATCTGGTTGTCCCATTGGATTTCTCCCGCTGCCATCACCTCCTTCCACACAAAAGTTGAATGCTTTCAAGCAAAACGGTATCAATCATCATACCTCCAACATCTGGCGCAGAGCGACGGTGAGGTCCATGGACTTCCACTCTATCCTGGGCGCGTTTTCGATGCAGGAACGTATCCGTTTGAGCTTGTCCAAGGATGCCGGGGACAACTTTTCATCCTTCAGCACTGCTTGCTTGCTCAAGAACAGCAGCAAGAGATTTTCCAGCGGTCCAGCTCCGCCACGGCCACCACGGTCACCTGCTATAGCTTGTGCTTCGAATGCGTCGAGCCATTCCAGCGGCTGCTTGTTGCTCTGGAGCTGGAGCAACAGCCAGGTGAAGACGACGACACAAACCTTGCCGCTCGCATCGAACAGGAGAGCGGCATCAGCAACGCAAGTGGGCGAGAGAGTGCAAGGAAACAATATCGACACGATGGCTGTGGAAAAGGAACCAAGCTCTCAGTTTGAGAGGAATCCAAAGAAGAAGATACGCATAGCTACCTGACACATATTCATCTGTGATGACCAATGGGAAAGACGTTGGCGTCCGATCCGTGACCTGCAAAAAAGGAAAAAACCGTAACTTTGCTACACGGTCCAAACAAGCACTCACAAGGTGGAGTTCGGTCAGGGCGTACGTGCAGCGGCCTGTGCAGCGGTGTGGCGCGTGAAGTAGTCGGCCGCGATGAAGAGGTGCAAGTAGCCATCCGGCACGGTAGCGCCAAGGACGCGTGCGACGGCCACAGTCCAGATCTTCCACTTGAGCTCCGAGACAGTGGAAGAGACAGTGGAGTCGGGCAGGACTTCGAAGAACCACGCACCCGGGGGATGATCCAGCTCCAGTCCAAAGTGAGAGAACGTTGCCCTCACAACCATCAGCAGTCTGGAGCCTATGCCACTGCGGAACCATTCCGCCACGCGATCGCCAACGCATGGCATCCACCCCACCACCGGAATCTTTGCCCTGGATTGTATGCATAAAATAGGGTTTTTGCTTTGTAGATTTTAAGGTTCCAAGCCAACCAGCCGAGAGGAGAAAGTTAGTAGGGGAGCATCTACACGTTGCACAAGGGCTTCACTTCGAAGGAGACCTCACCGTATAAACAACAAGAGCTTGTCCGCCATTTCTCTTACGATCCCCACAGGTCTTTGCCACCGTCGCCCAGGTTGTGAGCTACTGTCCCTGGAGGACACAGCGAAAGCTCCAGCTCTGGGCTGGGGAAATGACGCTCGATGCTTTCAGTTGCCGGATCGTCCCGTGGTCCATCCCATGCCACTGTCGTCAAAGCATACTGCCCGCCCATCACTGTGGCACTGCCGCCTCGCAGAAAGCTGGCCGTTTCATCCCAATTTGCCGCATCACGCCTGTCCCAATCTCTTGCTGCATCGCACCCGGCCATCACCGCCGCTGCATCATAGCTCACTGCTGGATCACCTCGTGCTTGCTCACCTCGTCCAAGCGTTGTGTGCTGCCACGCACAACGCTTGGACAGCTGGAGGAGGCAGAGCTGGTGGCTGAGGAGCCCTGGAAGTGGCATTGGAACGCCAGCTGGTGGAGGAGCAGGAACAAGGGAGTTTGTCCTGGGATCAAAGACATACTCCATGGTTCTTTGCGATGGAACAATTGGCTTATTTGATATCTTGAGCTCCAATGATAGAGAATCTTTGATATGAATTAATATATAAATTATAAATGTCATGAGAAGTTTTATGGAATAGAATTTTTGGTGTTTTCCTTTATGTTCTTCATTTCTTCATTTCTTTATTCTAAACTGTTATTTCAAATGTAATAAATGTATTTTTATCAATGTAGTGGTTTCCATAACTTAAGTCAACACAATCAACTAAAAGTCTTACAAAAGAAATCTAAATTGAAGAAAAGAAGGTTTTAACGAACTTTAAAATATTGAAAATATAAATCCTTAAGTTAAAAGTTTCTACTAAATTGAGTTTTTTAAGAAAGATAAAGTTCACGAGAACCTATATTTTGTAAAGCTATATTATTTTACTATGACTAATGTTACAGTTGTCATTTTTTTATTTGACTACTTCATATTTTGACTATTTTTATAGTTGTTATATAATTACATACTATTTCTTCATTCAAAAGATTTTTCTAGGGTTCTTGAGAAGATGGAGAGCAACGAAAACAAAAAATCTGTGAGTAAAAGTTGTAGCATAAAGGAATGTAAAAATGTTAATTTTATTTCATTACCATAATTTCTATATTACACTCTTAGTCTTTATTATAACTTGTGTTAAGTTAAGCTCAACTCAAGTTTGGACCATCCCCCTTCAATGTGTTATTATAATCCATGGCAGCATCTATCCATACACTTTGCTTCAACTCAAAAGTGCACAAATCAACAATAATATACATTAAGTACATGCTCTATAACTAAATGTAGCGCACGTGGTTTTTACCCTTTATCCTATGGTGATTTACCATAGGATAACACCACAAAGCGGAGCCTAAACCTTCTTTATGCCATGTGTCCAAGGACAGTGGTGTGGAACCCGAGGTTCAAGGCCTTGGGCCACTAAACAAAAGAATGGTGCCAAACTCCCAAGTATGGAGCCAAGGGGCAACAGAACCGAACCCCAGAGCAACTCCCGAGCATACAGCTCAAGGAGCAAAGGGACAAGAGCTTGGAGCGATTTGGAACAGTCCTAGAGCAACCAGCATCCC